>NW_022196902.1:19536034-19570948 GCF_008632895.1 Mastomys coucha
CCCCCACCCCCCCACCCCCGCCCAGGCAGACAGCGTGACTAGCCAGGATTAACTAGCAGAGCTGCTGCCTTTGGTCTGGCTAGGCCACCAGGGAGTTGTACTCTCACACAGAACTCCTAAATGTTGACACACAGACATTCCACGGAGTGCCCGTGTGCTCTGCTGTAAGTGGGCGGAGAAAGAGACACACAGGCAGCCGCTCTAGGCCTGAATAAGCCCAGCGAGCACCCCCGCCACCGCCGTACTCGGAGGAGCTGGGGCCCCCATGTTCTACAAGGGGACATGCTCAACCCAGCGCTCTGGTTTAGGCCCACGTTTGGTTCTGCGTCTTGTCCGAGCCAGAGAATGAGAAAAGCAGGCAGCCCTGAGCTGCCGCACAGCCGAGAAGGCTCGGCCAGACTGTCAGGGGGCTATGCCAGTGCCCCAAACACGGCTTCTAGCAGAGCCGCTGCTGGGCATCTGCCCACATGCTCTGTTCTGAGTGGGCGGGGGTGGGGGGTGGGCTCTGTAGCCATCTTGGCCACGTGTACAATAGGACAAAGATGTAAGACAATGACATAAAAAGCAACTGCATTCATCCAAGACAAGACAAATTTACACATAGATACACATAAACAAGACATAAATTAAAAATCAGGGAATTCTCCTGAAAGAAGCACAGGGAAGGTGGAACCTCCATATGGCCCGCCTTTGCTGTGCTATACCTCCGCATTCTGGGAGGCTCCCGTTAGCTCTCCAAACCCAGAGCTTTTAGGGGAAAAGTCTGTCTCCATCTCCCCGGAATCAGTCAGCCTTCTTCTAAATAACCCCGCAACCAAGTCACTTACCATGAGAAATGGCTACGTTCTTGGCAAATTTGCCATTATCCCGGAGATCTTGTTGTCTACCTCGGCACCCTTGGCCATCTTAACACAGCACTTTGGCTGTCCATATCGGCGCATTCTGCCCTCTATACCTTAATATATTTATTTAAGAGATCTCTGTTCCTTTCTTCTCCAATCCAGCCCCACATTGGGCCCCACCTGTTGCTAGCCAGCGGAAACATTAAGAATGGGTTTTCTGGAATATGGAGTCAGGAGAAAATTGGCAAGCCATATTTATGTTACCTTAATCCATGTGGAAGGTTTTTAAAAAAATTAGACAGCACTTGAGTGAGATCACTCAGCCATCTTTCATTTAATCGTCTCTTTGTTCCAAGCCAACAGGTAGAACAGGTGAGGCAAAACCCCTCCCCCAAGTTCGTCAGCATGCCGGCTCAATCAGCAGCTCCTTATTCAGTCTCTGGAGGTGGGACTTCTGATGTAACTGGAACCAAGAGAGAGGTGTGGCAAATAGCAGGAGGTGGGCAGAGAGGTGTGTTTATGAGAGGCAGGCAGGGTCAAGCAGGAGGGTTACACCAGAACCAAGAAATATGTTTGCTATTTAAGCCACTCAGTCCATAATACTTTATTATGGTAGTGCTGCACAGAAGCATCAGACAGCTTCCTTATAAAGTCTGATGTCTGATCTTGAAAATCTCATCTGTAATTTTTTCTACAAGGAGGCTTAAAATGTATGCATATATTTGTATATGATTGCATGATGTTTATGTCTGCCATGTGCATTCAGGATATTGGGGAGACAGAAGAGGGCATGAAATTTGTTGGAACTTGACTTAAACATGGCTGTTGGCCACGAGGTAGAAATTGAACCTGAGTCCTCTGTAATAACAGTAAGTACTTTTCAAGATTGATAAATGTCACGTCCTCCTCGTCCAGCAAGAAAGATGCAACTACGCGAGCTCTTCCTTTGCAGTTTATTACAGGAAACTTTTAATAATGCTTTTCCCTCCTGCTCTCTCCTTATACCTTCTTCTCCTCCTGCTCTAATCTTATCCCTTCTGCCTCCTACCTCTCTGGAGCTTACTTAAGCTCCACTTCCCAGCCCACCCTCGGCTGTTGAGTACTCCCAAGCTTAGCCAATCCCAATGGGCCATGTAGCAAAAGCAGATAGATCACCAGATGTAGAAGCAACCAATAGCAGTAGCTTAGCCAAATAAGGGCTTTGTTTACGAGGCCTCTCGCTCGGGGCTCAGCTCTCCACAGATAAACACTGAGACATCTCTCTGGCTTCACAGTTTTCTTGATAGTAGTAATTGAGATACTTTTTCAGCCAATATCCTTTCAACCTGAGACTGCCATAAATCACCTCTCCCAGAGTAAGTCAGATGATATTTAAAGTGACCTATTGAAAAATATTCAAATATGCTTGTGGACATAAAAATGATACTGAAATTTTGATCACCGAATTGTATGGACAATGACTTTCTAGAGTTACTTTTATTTCCCTGCCGAGTTAGTATCTTATCATCTCAAGCATAAAATTGCAAGCATTCAGAGAGGAGTAGTGTGTTTTCCAGATATTAAAAATGATTTCTAAAATGTTCAGAACAAAATCGAACTGCAAATACAGTTTTTATGTAACTATCAATCATTTGGTTAGAGAGCTACCTATGCAATGAATAAAGAAAGGTCATTTTTATTCAAAGAAATATAACGATCATGATTTCAAAGATAGATATTAATGGATCAATAGAAAAAATAAATTATAGGCCTGGATTCTGGAGGTACAACTCAACGACTAGCTTTCCCTGGTGAATTCCCAGGCCCACGTCACCATCCCCACAATCCCAGGTCTTCCTATGTAGGGATAGCTCCCATGGAATTCCCTGGAAAGTCTGTCAACTCCATCCCCATACTTCCTTTACACACGTTACCTGGTGTATTTCTCAAGCCCACTGCACCTTCCCTACATTTCCTGACTGACTTATGTTCTGTGCTGCTGTAGCCCGCAGCTCTCTAGAATCCTACATTAGATACTATGTCTTCTACCACAATGAATTAAGACTAGAAATAAATTAGAAAATACATAAGTAAATGGAAATTGAGCATCTTGCTTCTAAATAGCCAGTGTTTCCTGAATTGAATGGAAACAAAGTATAACATAAACTGTATTATATATAATATCAAAGGCAGTATTATAAGAAAAGATACAGTAATACATGCATACATAAAAGAGAAAGGTTACAAATAACCAATGATGTGTTTTACAGATTTAGAAAATAAAAAAAATAGGATAAGGAAATGTGGTGGTTTAAGTGAAATTGCCCCACCTCCCAGGTCCATAAGGAATGGTAATGTTAGTAAGTTCAGCCTTGTTGGAGTGGGTGTGGCTTTGTTGGGAGTAGGTGTGGCTTTGTTGGAGTGGGTGTGGCCTCACAATGGGTGTGGCTTTTTTGGAGGTAATGTGTCATAGGGATTGAGGTGGTGGGATGTAGATGACCATAACCAACATGGCACACACTGGCTATTCTTCAAAATACTCTCTATCAGCTGAGCATAATTGTACATGCTTTTAATTCTAGTACTTGGAAGGCAGAGGCAGGCAGATCATTCTGAATCTGAGGCCAACCTGGTCTACCTAGCAAGTTCCAGGCCAGCTAGAGCTACATAGAGAGACTCTGTCTCAAAACAATGAAACAACAGAATTGTCTGCCTAGTACACACTGCACTGGGGTTAATCTCATGAGTCCCCTTCTCTGTGTGCATTCTAATTGAGGAGAACTGCTCCAGTTTAAGGTCATCTTTAGCTCCAGCACTCTGATCTCTACAGGGCTCTGTAGCATTCCCTTATCTGACTTTAGCTTCATTTCTTTCTCATTCTTTCACTTTCCAAAGTCTTTCATAGAGCTCCCAAAGCAAAATTCCCAAAGTCTTCAGCCTCCAAAGCTAATGAAAGGAGTCAGCAAGAATGCAGTCCAATATCCACTTATCAGAGAGTGCATGCCATGTGTGTCCTTCTGTGACTGGGTTACCTCACTCAGGATGATATTCTACAGGTCCATCCATTTCCCCAAGAATTTCATAAATTCATTGTTTTTCAGAATACACAAAGTACAATCCATAAACCACAAGAAACTCAAGAAGAAGGAAGACCAAAGTGTGGATACTTCATTCCTTCATAAAAGGGGGAACAAAAAAAATCCATGGAAGGATTTTCAGAGACAAACTATGGAGCAGAGACTGAAGGAAGGACAGTCCAGAGATTGCTCCACCTGGGAATCCTTCCCATATTCAATCATCAAATCCAGACACTATTGTGGATGCCAGCAAGTGCTGGCTGACAGGAGCCTGATATAGCTGTCTCCTGAGAGGCTCTGCCAGTGCCTGACTAATACAGAAGTAGAGGCTCACAGCCATCCATTGAACTGAGTACAGGGTCCCCAATGAAGGAAAAAGGACCCAAGGAGCTGAAGGGTTTGCAGGCCCTTAACATGAACAACAATATGAACTAACTAGTACCCTCAGAGCTCCCAGGGACTAAAACTCCAACCAAAGAGTACAAATGGAGGGGACTCATGGTTCCAGCAGCATGTGTATAGCAGAGGATGGCCAAGTCAGTCATCAATGGGAGGAGAGGTCCTTGGCCTTTGAAGGTTCTATGCCCCAGTGTAGGGGAATGCCAGGGCCAGGAAGTGGGAGAGGGTGGGGTAGTGAGCAGGAGGAAGGAGGAGGGAACAGGGGATTGTTTTAGTTTTTGGTCTTTTATTTTATATTATTTTTTTCTTATTTTCTTTTCTTTTTCTTTTTCCTTTTGGAGGGGAACCTGGCAAAGGAGATATTGTAAATAAAGAAAACATCTAATAAAAAAATACAAAATAAAAACCCAAAAAAGTATGCAGTCAAATGCCAGGTGTGGAAGTACAGGCCTTTAATCCTTGCAGAGCCAGAGGTACAGAGAGGGGCAGAAGGGGCAGAAGCTTGGAGGGACAGAGATGCTCAGAGGCAGAGAGGCAGATCTCAACGAGGGGGATGCCAGCCTGGATTACCTACACAGTGTGTTCTAGGTCTTCAGGGCTACATCGTGAGACTCTGTTTCAAACAACAGCAAACAAAACCCCCAAGCATATATGGAATGTAAAAATGAAGCTTGTATTTTCAAGCATGACCTAGACTGGTATGTTTGTTGCGACTCTTTTCTGGTGTTTATGACACAAATCTTTGTGACGTAATTCAAACATTAAGCCAATGCCACAGACTTGGGTTTCTTATGGGGTCCCTTGTTCCGAGGGAGGATGGTTTCTGGCCAGGTGTGCATGGGATTCGGCTTTGACAAACAGAGTGGTGTAGGTCTGAGTGTATTTCTCAAAAAATGACATGAGGCTTTTACAATCATTGCAAATGAGAGATGAAAAATCTGGCAGCTCAGAAGTCGAGGTACATCTGAGGCCACCTAAAACACACTAGGTCTAAGACAGCAGCCATCTCCTCTGGAGTGGTGCAGCACCCCCAGGCTCAGAGTATGTTCAGGCTCCATGGTCCTGGCCAGAGTCCCAGGGGGCTGCGGGTGTGCCAGCCCGGAGGGTAGAGGCTTGAATCTCGAGTCCTCAATGCTGAATGCTCGAATGCCCACTCTCTTGATTCTCAACTGGTGCTGCACCCCCCGGGCCCAAGCATTCTGGGCCCAGGTGGGGAGAGGGGGAGGCTACAGACTGCATGGATCTAATGGATCTAAGTCCTGCTCCACCTAAGCTCTGGTTCTAGTCTGAGTGTGAGTGAGTCCAAATGCTGAATGTAGATTGCTGAATCTAGAATGCTGAATGCAGACTGCCTGTTGCTTAATGCTCTATGTTGTTTCTCTTTCTGTAAGCTTTAATGCCCTATCCACAATGCTGGAGGCAATTAGTTAGAAAGGCTTAACATTCTAAGCCAGAGCATTGTTCCTTCTCTCCACAGCTAAAGAGTGGGTCAGCTGGCAAGGAAAGAGACATTTAAAGAGTTCATTTATACTCTCTGGGAATGAATAGCGGTATGTGGAATGTTCCCTCTGCAATTTTGATGTGGGCTCACCATCTCCCTTTTCCTAAATGCTGGTACCCCCATTGTTCCTAGCTTCCTGGAGAAATTTGATTTACATGGAAGCATTTACTGTCAGGTGCCCTCTTCTGCTTACTTAAAGCCCATTGTGAGATTCAGAGTTTCTTAATGAAGAAAGAGACTTAGTGCAGAGTGGAACATGCCCCCACACAAAATGCTCATAGCTCTGCAAGCCCTCCCAACAGTATTTATAGATCGATTTAAGGCTCTGGTAGAGAAAAGCAAGAAAGCAACCCAGGGAAGCAATAATGAAATGCATCGTCATGGCCAGAGTCTAATTGCCAGGAATTATCTTAAATATATCTGCCACTATAGTTTTCTGGGTTGTTTCCTTTGTATTTACCCTGAAGTCTTTAAGGAACCCCTACTTTTTCATCAGCTCTTTTGAGTTAAGTCTGGGGGAGACAAAGCAAATAGTTATTTAGGTCAATGGAACTTTCCTGTGTACTTATTTTCTACAACTCTTCCTTAACAGTGACATAAGAGAAAAAACACTGGGTCTGAGCATACAAAACTGAAAGTGCGCTGTTCAGAGAGCAGCTACTTGGAATTACAGCAGAATCTGCATTTTCTATGCACAGCGGGAAGAGTTTATGTCTTTGGTAGATAATCCAGTATGTTATTTTCTAAAGAAAAGTTTCTTCCTATCTCTGCCTTGGTTTAGCATAGCCATATACTGAGAGTAACAACTCTGATGGGAGAGTCCATGTGCTGATGTTGGATCAGCATGGGTGGAGATGAATGGTGAGGGTGAGGTAGGTGAGGGGTTGGGGATGGTGGAGCAGTTGACTCAGTTAAGCCCCAGAAAACACCTGGAGAAGCCTGTGCATGTGTTTGAGGTGGGAAGGTATGCATGTGTTGGCTCTGGTACTTTAGAGACTGACTGCATCCTGCCTCTTTTTTTTATTCCCAAGGCAGGTGGAGCCGATAATCCAGGTCAAGAAGGAAGTAGCTTTTCCTCTTTAACTAGTAAGGATTTGGGCTAGCATCTTCAAATATGAACCCAAGAGGGAGCTTTTCAAAATAATCAGCACATGGTAAACTGTTAACAGCAGTCTCTAGCACAAAGGACAAGGTAAGCTATTTGCTGTATATATTCTACCATACGGAGATCATGGTGATGTTATTATTTTTGGACATTGTGGTGGAGTTAGTATTTTAAATTCTGCAATAATGTCTTTTCTCATTTTAAATGCTTACTTATTAAAATTATAAGTAAATTCCTACAAGAAAACAAAAATGTTTTCCTTGTGTGAATAAGAATTATGTAAAGATAGACAGAAAGGGAAGTTTGAAATAAGGGAGGCTGTGGGATTGCGCCAGAACATCAACAAGAGCAGCAATGGGAAATGGAGAACAAGAGCAGCAATGGGAAATGGAGAACTGTTGCTGGGGTTCAGGAGTACTTTTCTTTAGGGCAATTTCAGAAAGGGAAATAAAACCAATTCCAAGTTTTAAATACACACACAAGGGATCTTAAAATTCACAAAAGAAAAAAAAAACATTGAATGGGTCATCATTTTTTGTGCCATTAAACCTGTCCCTTGGGGGATCTCATTTAGTGAAACCTCCAGTTACAGACAGACGCCTGATAGCACTCTGTCCCCAAAGTTTCTGTGCAATGTGTGGTCATGTGCCTTGTCACATCTTCATCTGCTCAAAATTACAACAAGCTGAGCCTTAAAGACTCATTGTCGGGGACAGAGAGATGGCTCAACAGTAAAGAGCACAGACTGCTCTTCCAGAGGTCCTGAGTTCAGTTCCCAGCAACCACATGTTGGTTCACAACCATCTGTAATGAGGTCTGATGCCCACTTTTTGTGTGTCTGAAGAAAGCAATGATGTATTCATATACATAAAATAAATAAATAAATCTTAAAAAATAGACTCATTGTCTGTCAGACTTTTGGAGTTATCGTTATGACTACCACTGTTGTTTAGTGTAGAATTGGCAACAGGGCTTTGGGGACTCATAACTGACCAGCATATTTTGAAGATTGTCTGACTGGTATTGACCCAAGTCCATTACGGTTGGATAATTGTGCAATCCACCATTGGGTTTATGTTTCCCTGAATTCAGGCTGAGTGAGGGGGAATTTTCTGCCTTTGGAGCCACCTCTCTCCAATGCTTAACTTTTCTCTTCCATAATTATTTGTTCTCCCTTGGTACCTCTAATTTCTGTTATTTACTGAAGGCCTGCTGTGCTCTGATTACATGTGCCATGAAATTTGATTACTTAGCAGAGTTGGTATAGCACAGCTAGTGTCAGGAGAGGACATGGATTCAGAAATGTGCTGAATCAGCTTCTCCTGTCATACAATTGCTCCCCCATGGAGAGCTATGGTCACTGGGAGACTCTAATAATGGAGGACACAGGGGTACTACTCTATAAATTACTATTTATTCATGATAAGATTCTCTCTTCCATTACAATTTTCTGGGTTGCTAGTCGTGACTGACTGCTTGTAGTATCCAGAAGGCTAGGGAATGGAGAAATGCTTTGGATATAATAGAAGCCAGGGGCAGAGCTTGAGACAGTTTGGGAAAAGCACAGATGACTGTAAAATATGACCTGGAAATGTTAGAGTGTTTGTCCATCCACCCATCCATCCATCCATCTATCCATCCATCCATCCATCTCTTCTTCATTCAGCCATTCACCTAGATATCAAAATAATACCCTAAATAAAATTTTAGATATTGCATCAGGTTGACTGAGCATCATATACCTAAAGTACCCCCCCCCCCCAAATTTAGCTGTAAAAAGGAATCCAGCAAATACAGAATATGGGATCCCCATGCTGGGATTTTGTATGCATTTGTAAATATAACAAGTGATTAAACCTTATATACCTGACAAAGTGTTTTGTCTTTAACAATTAGAAATCTATTTTAACAGCATAAGGGACACATTTTCCTTGATGATATCTAACTCACATTAGGTCACTTTGTCTCAAAATACCAATGCTCATGACAAAAATGGAAAGTAGATATTCATTTATCCCCACTCTAGTGAAAGGGCTGCTGGAGTCTAATTCTGGAGTCTGCTGGTGACTGACTCATCTTACAGTTATATGGAGAACAAGAACAACAACAAAACCAAAAAATAAAACACTCTTCCATCATATTAAAGACAAAATCAGACAGACATAGTGATAAGCAATATTATTTGGTATTTGAAGAGTCTCCAGTAGGAACTCATACATTTGAGTACAGGTGCTCTGTACTCAAACTCCCTCTAGTGTTTTGTAATAGATGGAATGATGGTGGAAACTTTTTTTTTCCTACTGGCCAAATAAATTCTATTTAAGATAAATGCTTGGTTTGAAGTACTATGAAGTATAAAGTGAACCCCAGGAACTCTCCATAGGTATAGGTATGGTAGAGAGCCAGAGAATGACAGTACTACCTATTCCCACCCAGGCAACCTCGTTTGGAACTATAGGAGGAAGCTCTTCTGTCCTTGGGCTCTTAATGCATGGAACTATTTTTTATACTTTCGTGCTAATAATGTTTGGGGTACTTTTGTTAAAAATTGAATACTAAACATGGTCAGGAAGTTATTTCTTTGTCGTGTACCATCTGTTGCTGAGGTTAACTATGTGCGGCATCTAAGCGTTTGTGTTTCTGAGTATTACCATAATATTTACTTCTCAATCTGCTGCTTGATAAATGGCCAAATTACCTGACATCTGTCTGCAGCAGGGATTGGAATTTTAACATCAGTGGCATCGGGACCAAAACCCTCAGGTAGCTGAACACAAAATCGGAAACCTATTCATGAAAGTAAAAATAAAATGTGTAGGATGCATCCATAAGCAGGGTACATAGAAGACTTTTGTGATAAACATGCACCCCTAAATTTAAAAGTGCACAAGACACTTTTATTCTGATGCAGTTAGCAGACAAAATAATAGGAAGCATTGCCACTAAAGGAATTATAGGTAAGAAAGCAATTTAGAATAAATAAGGTTATAAGAATTTAAAACATTTAATGGCATATTATGATCAGTGATGATTCATAAGAAACTTCATAACCAACCTCATAAGAAATCAAGTATATGTTCTAAATAAGGCATATAGGAATATATGAAATAATAAAATCACAAATAAAATCATTACAATGAAATGGTCAGCAGATAGGCTACCTGGTAGACTATTGTGAAGAGATAACAGAAATAGAAGTGAAGAAATCTCACCACAACAGAAACCCATGTGACATATCCAGAGGCAGATGTAAAATATGCTTAATGAGATAAGAAGCTGTAAGCTTTAACTGCTAACATGGGTCCCATCCAGCTATAGAATCCTTTCAGCAATGTGTTCATATTTTATGATTCTACAGTGTGTAAAAGTGAGGTTTGAAATGCAATTGATTGCAACTATTAAAACTTTTATTTTATATAACTTCATTCACACATTTATACATTTTATGTAGACTTGACTTGAGGCTATTCAGCTTGTGTTTGTAGAAGTGAATTTGTAGTTCTCGTAATTTCTTTGTATATTTGCTACTGCAGGCATCCTCACATAGGAAAGGGTTTGAGGAATAGTTACTTGGCCACAATGCTGTAAATAACAGGCATTTAGGCATTAAGGTCGGAGACAGTAAAGAGAATAAAGGATGAGCTAAGTTTGAGATGTATGCAGTCAGAAAGTCATTCTGGGATGGTAAAGTGTTAATTGTGAATTTGACACAATCTAAAACCACCCTGGGGGGGGTGTCTCTGGGCATACATGTGAGGGATTATCTTGATTTGGTCCATCAATGTAGGCAGGACCATTTACTGCACAGGGATCCTGGACTGTGTAAAAGGGAGAACAAACCAAGCATGATTCCACCCTCTCAGATATCCACCCTGACAGTGGATGAGATGCAAGCAGCTGCTTCTAGATGCCTTACCTTCCCTGGTATGATGGACTGCTTCCTTGGACTGAGCTAAAAATTAACCTTTATACCCTAGAATTTCTTGCGAGACTATGTAGCCATAGCACCAGGAAGAGAAGTAACTAAGATTTACATAAAGAAAAAGGAGGTTTTTCTTCATAATTTACAATAATAAAAAAACAAAGAGAGCAGTTATATATGCAAATAAGATGCTATGAGATTAAAGGAAGTTTTAATAGAGGTTCTGATAGAAGACCATTAGAGAAGACACTGAAATACATTTCTCAACTAAAAAAGACTTCATGCCATTGTCACAGAAAAATGTAGTACCCAAATATAAAGGCATTATGGAGTCAGTATAGAAGTTAATATACATATTATGGCACTTAGAATTGTATGTGGTACATTATTATTCTAAGATTTTATTTTTAAATTATGTGTATAGGTTTGTGTGTGGGTTTATATAAGTGAGTATAGTACTGGTAGAGGCCAGAAGAAGGCACTAGACCCACCCTCAAAGACCAGGGCTGGATTGACAGTAAGCTGTGAGCTGCCCCAATGTGGGGTCTTAGAACCCAGGCCAAGAGCAGTATAACTTGTAATCACTGAGCATTTCTCCAGCTCCTGTGAATTTGCTTTGTTTATAATTCATAATTTGAGTGATTTTTTCCTCACGTCCTAAAGACATTCTGTTTTTGTATTTCATTTTATATTCACCTTTTTATATCATCCCCTAAATGAGTCTCAGATTGCGTAAAGTGCAGACTCCAAAAATCCTGGATCTGTCCCTTGACATATGAAAGAGAGATTGGCACACAGAGACCAAAATGAAAAGCTCCAATTTAATTAAGATTCAAATGAAGAGAAAGGGGAATTTGGAAGAGACAATGTGTAAAGAGACCTGCTCAAGAAGACCCTTGAAGGATATTCAAGTCTTAAGTTGAAAAATGTACATTGACATCTGAGTAGTACAAATCCAAACAAACCTTTACTTGATGCATTATAGTCAAAGAGCAAGTGACTACAGACTAAGAAAAATCCTTAACTATGAAGGAGAAAGCAAAAACAGGATTTATTAAACATCTTAAATAATAACACTGAAGACAGTGGACTCCAGTCTTCAGAGTGCTGACTGAAAATGTTTGTCTAGAATTTACTCCCTCAAACTATTAAGATTAAAATCTAGACAAACACTTTTCCAGAGATTTAACATCAAGAGGCTTAGTTCCACAAAAGGAGCTACTTTAATAATCTTTAGCAACAGAGCAAAAGAATCCAGAGGAAAGGGAGAAAATTGAGGAAGTGATAATAAACCAAAATGTTATTAAATCCCAACACACATTATCTAAAAGCAGACAAAATATCAGTAGTAACCAATTATGGGAAATTTAATTCAACCTACACACTAGAATACACACACACACACACACACACACACACGAAGCTATTCCAGTTTTTTAACCAAATCAAAATTAGACTTTAAGGATTATCCGTAAATTAAAATAAAAAAAAAAGTGAAGAAACAAACTCCAAAACCAGTAGAGATTTTTATTTTTAAGTGAGGAAGAATTATTATTATTCAAATTGGAAAAGAAAGGCACAAAATTGAAGTCTGTTGTAGAATGTCATCCCTGGAGGGAAAATGACTGTCTTTTTCATGAGATTAGCTGTGTCAATTTGCAAGAGTTCATTACTAAATGGCCTGTGAACTATTGACATTCCTTCATAGAAAGATGAGTTGGGAGGCTGATGAAACCTTATTGATACCATGGGTGTATCCATGAGCTCCTCCTAGACATTTAAGTATAATTCTGCATTAATTGCATGTGGCCTAGAGCCTCTGCAGGTGCTAGAGTATATAGACTATGGTGGTTTGAGTAAGAATGTCCTCTATAGGCTTACATATTTGAATGCTTAGTCATCAAGGAGTGGAAATACTTGAGAAGGAATTGGAGGTGTGGCCTTGATGTGCAGGTCTGGCCTTGTTGAAGGAAGTGTGTCACTGTTGGTGGGCCTCCAATAGGATTTCTCTCTTCCTTCCTGCTGCTTAAGTATTCAAATGTAGAACTGGCAATTGCTTCTGCCTCAAGGCTACCATGATTCCTGCCATGATGATAATAGACTGAAAATTTGAAACTGTAAGCCAGACCCAATGAAATACTTTCATTTACAAGAGTTGCAGTAATCATTGTGTTTCTTCACAGCATAGAACACTGACCAAGACATAGGCTAAGGAAGGTTAATTGAGGCAGGGTTCTATCTATGCAGGAATAGGGAAATCCATCATCAATGCTGGGAGAAACCTTTCCAGTTAAACTTCTTTGAGCTCTCATGCTCCTACAAATAATCTAATACCCCTCCCTACCTGTGCCACCCCACACACTCTGTATGTAAACCCAATAAAATCATTGGTTCCCTAGGGTGAACTTTGATGGAATCATCCTTTGATTTGTATTGGATTATCAGGAGAGAGTAAATGCTGTTTGCATCTCCCTGGAGGAAGTAATTCTCATACCCAATGTTCTGGTTCAGGTAGAGAAGGAGGTATTTTTACCTACATATGAGGTTCAAATATTACTATTTAGTTATATGACTATAAACATTTTACCTATAGTCAATTATCTCGGTGGTATAAGTAATCTCTGAGCTTTGGTCTTAGGAGTAGATTATTTTCTGTTATTGAACCACAATTCCCCACTCAATTCTTTTTTTTAAATGGAGTTAATTATTTTTATTTCCTGATTTCACATTTATAGAATCAACTAAATGCAGACAAAATGCTTAAACACAAAATCTGTTTACAACATCAACCAACTTTTTTTCTTGCTATTTCTTAATGAAGTGGGACAAATACTTGTATACCATTTGTATTACATTAGTATTACAAGTCTGTGGAGAGCCGTTTGAGCTGCACCCTGAGATGGCGCTGGCTTCTGCCATCCCTAGAGCGAGCGGTCTAGTAAACAAGCCCTTAATTGGCTAAGCTTGCTGCCCTTGGTTGCTTCTGCATTTGGTGACCTATCCGCTTTCGCCACGTGGCCCATTGGGATTGGCTAAGCTTGGGAGTTCTTAACGGCCAAGGGTGTTGCCCTGGGGGTTAGAAGATTGTTAAAAGTTCCTGAATAAACTGCCAAAAGAAGAGCTCATGGGTCAAGTCTTTCTTGCTGGTTAAGGCGGACGCAACAGTTGGTGGTCCGTAAGGGGAACCTTTTGAGACTCAGAACTTTTTGCAGTCAGGGCAGCCGGCTGTTAAGTTCCCAGGTAAATTGGGGCAATAAGGACCTTGGAAGTAGAGGCTATAAGGACTCCGAGAAGAAACGATAAAGTTTCGCTGTTAGTGAACAAGAAAGAAAGCGAAAGTAAACATAAGCGCTTTGCAATCGTACCCAATTTTTCTGGCTCTTCAAGAGCTACTTTTGTCAAAAAATTTAAAGATTAAGAAAAGTACCTTAGAGAGATTTCTGAGTGAATGTGATACCGTAGCCTTCTGGTTTACAGTGTCGGGCAATCTTACTGTTGCCTGCTGGGATATGCTAGGCAAAGATCTAGATTTTGCATGAGACCAAGGAACTTTGGAAGCAGGGGTTAGACTGGTATGGAAGCTTGTTTGAAGCTGCCTAGAGGATCAGAAATGCTGTAAAGGAGTTGAAGAGGGGCAAACGGCCTTAGACCAGCTTAAGGAAGAGTGCTCAGTAAGATCAGGAAAGGGAGGCTTTGCAGAAAGTGGAAGAGAGATTAGCAAATGCCTTTTTGAAAAGATGGGATGAAAATAAAGCAATTGTGCTGTGTATCCTCCCCATTTATTATCAACCAACAGGAATTTTATGGCAAGATGGGCCTCTTTTGTGGATTTATCCCAAAGTATCCCCAGCAAAATCTATAGAACATTATCCGCCTGCTGTTGCAAGCTTGACAAATGTTGGGATACAGCAGTGTTTACAGGTTTTTGGCCAAAGCACCCTTTGCTATCCTTTTTTAAGGAACATCCAGTAATTTTTCCAAGAGTGATCTTTGCGAGCCCCATAGCTGGTGCTCCCAATATATTCACTGATGGGTCCAAAACGGGTTGTGGGGCCTATTTGGTAGAAAAACAAGAGCCCGTGTTATGTCAATTCCCGCCGGGATCTCCTCAAGTAGTTGAATTAAAAATAGTAATTGAAGTTTTTAAAAATTGCCAATTTGCTTTTAATTTGATATCTGATTCGGCTTATGTTGTTAACGCTGTTAAAATTCTTTAAACCACTGGCCCCATTAAAATTAATAGTACTGTTTGTGCATTATTGAAGGATTTGCAAAGTTTAATTTGGCAACGAAGAGAGTTATTTTATATTCAGCATATTTGTGCACATACAGGATTACCCGGACCATTAAGTAAAGGAAATGATGTTGTAGATCAATGGACTAGAATGGAATGTATATTTACGAGTTCTTCATTGGAACAGGCTAGACAATTTCATCAGACTTTTCATGTGAATGCTAAGACTTTGCAGATGAAGTTCCACCTGTAGCGAGGTGATGCCAGACAGGTGGTCTTAGATTGTCCTCAATGTATAATCCATCATCATCCCCCTGGCATGGGTGTCAATCCACAGGGCTTGTCCCCCCCTTAAGATCTGGCAGATGGATGTGACACATGTTTTTGAATTTGGAACTTTAAAATATGTTCTACAGATACGTGTTCTGGGATCATTCATGCCACCCCTTTGAGTGGAGAAAAGGCACGCAATGTCATCTCGCATTGCCTAGAGGCATGAGCTGTTTGGGGCAAACCCTAGCAGCTAAAAATAGATAATGGACCTGCCTATACAGCTCAGACTTTTATGTCCTTTTGTAAACAGATGGAAGTTCATGTCTCCCATGGCTTGCCATATAATCCTCAAGGGCAAGGAATTGTGGAGCATGCTCATCGCACCTTGAAGGAGCTTTTACAAAAACAAAAAGGGGGAATTGGCCAAGGTTATACCCCAAAAGAAAGAATAGCCCTTGCCCTTTTTACCTTAAATTTTTAAAATTTGGATGTGGATGGCCTTTCTGCTGTGGATCGTCATCAGTGCAGCAGAGGTTCCTTGAAGGGATTTGTGAAGTGGAAGGATGTGATCATGGGCATATGGCATGGTCCTGATCCAGTGTTGGCGTGGGCGAGAGGATCTGTTTGTGTTTTTCCCCAGGATCATTTGGAGCCTCTGTGGGTTCCCGAACGACTGACACAGAAGTGTGCCCGCAAAATGAAAAGATTGTGCCTGAAGGTTCTGTGTGTCCTCCTGCTACTGTTCCTGATGGAGAGCCAAGCGGAACCAAGGAAATTGGTCGGCAAATTTTGAGGATCTGATGGATCAACTGAGATTGTCCATGGCTACAGTCAATTCCACAAGGGTAGATGTTGGGTTAGCCTCTGGCTTGTCATCTTGGATCTTCACAGCCATGAATCATCTGAAAGAATGGGCGGGCATGGGGGCTATGGTTGGTCTCCTATTGCTAGTATGCCTTGTGGTGTATTTGCAGGATCAGGTTCACTCAAAGGCGGGATGCAGCCATGATTGTGCAGGCATTTACGGCCATTGAGGCAGGACAGTCTCCCAGGCATGGCTAGCAGTCATGCAAAAATGATCGTCACGTTCAGGCTGCAAGGCAAAGCACTGCACTCTGGGTCAGCTTCTAGCGCCCCGAGAAGAGCACATCTGATTGCTTGCCCCGCCTCTGAGAAAAAGGAATCGGACGGGTCTGGTACACTTTTGGTGGATGACAACTGAGTGAGGATCAGTACAATGTCCCTGTTTCCAGCATCAGAGATCAGACCCCTACTCTTGCCTGTTTCGTTTAGAAACTAAAAGGGGGAACTGTGGAGAGCCGCTTGAGCTGCACCCTGAGATGGCACTGGCTTCCGCCATCCTGAGAGCGAGTGGTCTCATAAACAAGCCCTTAATTGGCTAAGCTTGCTGCCCTTGGTTGCTTCCGCACTTGGTGACCTATCCGCTTTTGCAATGTGGCCCATTGGGATTGGCTAAGCTTGGGAGATCTTAATGGCTGAGTGTGTTGCCCTGGGGATTAGAAGATTGTTCAAGGTTCTTGAATAAGCTGCCAAAAGAAGAGCTCATGGGTCGCGTCTTTCTTGCTGTTCAAGGCAGATGTGATACAAGTCCAGACATTCCCACTCACTCTTAAGAGGAATTCTACCTCTGAATGTCTTACATCTGGTTTTATTTGAATGCTTCTACACTAGCCTCCACAGCTGATGTTTCCATGCAAATATTTTATCTGCACAATCATCTAATCAGAGTTTCATTAATTATTTTTGATCTAGTTTCTCAAATTCTGCTTATTAACTGCCCCCAATTGATTGACATAACTATTCTCACAGCCTGACTCTATTACAATACCTTGACTTTGAAGTAAAACATCAAATTTAAATTATGCCAAGCTACACTCAAATTTATTGTGCTATTTCTTGAGGTTAACCCACAGAGATTTTGTTGGATTTCTTGGTTGTGTATATTAAGAATGGAGCCTAGTCCTAGAACTAAGTATCTGGTGTCTTTTGCAGGAGGAGCAGAACAAAGTCTACAATGTGCCTCATGCTCAGCAGCCCATATCCCCTGAACCTCCTGTGTGTGTGGTTGCCTGGGAGGCAGGAAGAGGTGCTTGTGCCTAACACCTCTAAGCCTTGCTCTATATAATTGCCATCTTTTTGTTATCACAGTCTGGTAGATTACAATTGTCTTTCAAAATTTCTCCTGTTTTAGTCTACTCTGCCAAGTAGATGAGGCTTTATTAGTTATTGATGAACTGAATGATTTATTTATGTAAATTATTTAAGGCACAGAAATCTAGAAATACTCTACCTTTCTTCAACTCTACATAAAAATACCTGTCTAGGAGGGTTTTGGTGAACAGGCAAATGTGATCTGCCTAGTTGATGACCTCTCAGTTATAGGAACTCCAGCTTGCTGAGAGGCAGGGATTTTGTAAAACTGGATTAGCTTGTCCAATGGGCAAGCATCTTTTATCAGAGTCATGTGGACATACACATGTTCAAGTAATTTAATGTTCCCATTTAATTTTATTCACTGGTGAGAAAGAGAGATTTATATGTAAGGCATGGGCTGACAACAAAATAATTCCTTTACAGAAAACATTCACTCATCTACAAAAGCCCTGTTTAATTCATGTTTCCCATTCAGGGCTCAAGTCTTTACAGAACTGTTCTTGTCAAGGTTAAGTTCTAGTCAGAAACAGCCATAAGCTTTTATCATCAAAAGCGCACCCCACACTCCCTGAATCCAATGATACTCTTACTTATCTTTCTTTTCAAATATGCCTAAAATGGCATACAACTAGACAGGAGACTGGTGGAACAGAAAAGAGGACTCAGTGGGGAAAAACACAAAGCTATACTCACTTAATTTTTGTCAGAGAAGACAAAAAAAATTGGAAAGAAAAATGGTTTGTGCAACAAATTGTGCTGGCAAACCTGGATATCCACTTGCAGAATGAAATTAAATCAATATTTTTCACCGTGTCCAAAATCAATTCAAAGTGGATCAAGGACCAACCAACCACTGGGGACATACTTCTAGACACCGAGGCAGACAAAGTCTTTCTGAACAGAATGGCAACAACATAGAAATTGGCCTAACAGATAGGACTGTATGGGAAAAAAAAGTTCTCTGCACAGCAAAGGAAAGTATCACTAGAGTTGCAGAAGGGAGAAAATCTTTAACATGTACACAGAAGACAAGGGAGTAGTGTCCAGAATTTAGGAAGAATTCCAGAAATTAAATGTTGAAAAAATTAACCTGACAATCAGCAGATGGGCTAATGGAATGAATAGAGACTTTAAGAAAATAGCTAATAACTACTTTAACATGTGTTAAATGTCTCTGCCCACTATGGCAATGCAGATTAAATCCACTTTGAGACGCCACTTCATTCCACCTCGCTGGAATGCCTATCAAGAAACCTGACAGTGAATGTTGGAGAGATGTGAAGAGAGAGGAACCTGCCTTTACTGCTGGGGAAGGTAAAAATAAATGCAGGCATTGTGGAAATGGATCCCTCAAAAGAAAAAAATTGCAAACTAAAAATACAATTAACATGTGACACAGGTATTTTACTCCCAAGAGAACTCAATACCTTACCACAGATATGTATACCCCCTTTTTATTACTGCTTTATTCACCATATCCAAGAGTTAATCAATCTACCTGTTAATCAACTAATGAATGGATAACATAAATCATATACATATATAAAATATAATTCCATTCAGCCCTAAAGAAAACAGAAATCATAAAACAGACAAATTATTGGCTTAGAATATATAATATTAAGTAAGGTCTTACAATTTTAGAAAGAAAAATGATATGTTCTCTCATATGTGAATCCTAACATGTTATATATGTATGATGACATGTACATGTGGTTATAATATAATATGTAGAAGTATGAACAAGAATGAGAATTAGGTTGTAACTAAGGATTCAATGCTGGTAATAGACACATAAATCAGGCAAGAACATATAAAACTAATTGTTTTTCTACTTTTAATTCTCTTGTGGATTCTTTTGTTCTTCCCCTGTGGTCAATAAGTGCATAAAAACATAATTGATAGTGCATAAAGCATAACCATTAGAGTGTAAAATGCAATGTGATATGCCACGGCTATTCTAGCTGTGCAGAAGTTTATTGAGATGCTTACACTTTGGGTCTGACCAATCTTACCTTGTGACCTTTGCTTGCAACTTTTTTGCAATACAGTTTTGATTATTTAAGAGGGCTTAAATCCATTAGTTTTAGTTTTCATACATGTTATTTGACAAGCAATAATTTGTTGTAGCTCTGGCCTATAGTGGGCTATTTATGCATTATAGAAAATTCCTGTTAGGTGAGTGAACATGCCTTGCACTGCAGCAATGTTTCAAGAGGGAAAAGTCTTACTACTTGTCTTGGAACACTATTTTGAAATATTTCTGCCTTTTCTTTCTCATTCTTCTTTATTCTTATCTTTTTAAAATATAACATTTAGTATGGACATTCTTTCTCTGTTTCCCTAGGAGAATGTAACAGTTTCCATAGACTTTTGAATCTCTGCCTGTAAAAGTGGAATCTCTTTCACCTGTTTTTCCTTTGAGTCAAACTCAGGGGCTTGTCTGCTTGTTTGATATGGTCACAGGAATCTTTAGATCTAAAATCAAAACATTTGAGAAAAAATGACACTTCATTTGCTCACCTATCATGAGCACTATTAGCCAACAACACAACTCTATTTATCCCATTTGTTGGTAGAAAAAAAAAACTCTTAAGTTTAGTAATGACAAATAATATAGGCAGCTTTATCCATTATCCCAATGTTTTTTTGTATGATCCAATGTTAAAATTGATGCGTGAATGTTGGTAAATAATTATTTTTGTTTACTTTTTATTTCATTAAATTATTTTATTTATTTACATCCTAAATGTTGCTCTCCTTCTGGTTACCCCCTGCCTGAGTTCTTCATCCCATGCCCCCTCTTTGTTTCTGAAAGGATGCTCTCCCATCCACCCTTCCACCCCCCACTTCACCCTGCCACCAATATCCTCATTCCCTGGAACATCGAGTTTCTATAGGATTAAACTCATCCTCTCCCACAGAAGCTAGGCAAGGCAGTCCTCTGCTACACATACGAACTGGAGGCCACATATTAGCCCATGTTGTTTGATTGGTGGCTTAGTCTCTGGGAGCTCTGAGTCTAGTTGATACTGTTGTTTTTCCTATGTTGCAATGCCCTTTAACTCCTTCAGTTCTCCTCTGTAACTCTTCCATGGGGTCCCCCACTTCAGTCCAATGGCTAGCTGTAGACTCAGTCAGCTACCAGTAGAGCCTCACAGAGGACAGCCATAGTAGTCTCCTGTCTACAAGCACAGGAGTGCTACATACAACAGTCAATAGTGCCAGGGTTTGATGTCCATGCCTGGGATAGATCCAGAGTTGGGCTAGTTACTGGATGGCCTTTCTTTGATTCTCTGCTCCATTTTTGTTCCTGCATTTCAATGTATGTCCTTTTGAGTCTGGGTTACCTCACTCAGGATGATATTTTCTAGTTCTATCCATTTGCCTGTAAAATTCATGATGTCCTCAGTTTAGAAGCTGGATAGTATTCTATTGTGTAAATGAACCACATATTCAGTATCCATTCTTAAGTTGAGGGACATCTGGTTTGTTTCCAGCTTCTAGCTATTACAAATAAGGCTGCTATGAATATAAAAGAAGTTGTGTTCTTGTGATATGGTCTAGCATCTTTTGGGTATATGCCCAAAAGTGGTATAGCTGGGTCTTCAGGTAGAATTACTTTCATTTTTCTGAGGAATGACCAGATAGATTTCGAGAGTAGTTTTACCAGCTTGCAATCCCACCAGCAACGGAGGAGTGCTCCTCTTTCTCTACTTCCTTGCCAGCACCTGATGTCACCTGAGTTTTTGATCTTAGCCATTCTGATTGGTGTGAGGTGGAATCTCAGGGTCATTTTGCTTTGCATTTCCCTAATGACAGAGGATGTTGAACACTTCTTTAAGTGCTTCTCCGATATTGGAGATTCCTCAGTTGAGAATTCTCTGTTTAGGTCTGTTCTCCATTTTTAAAAGTAGGGTTATTTGGTTTTCTGGAGTCTACTTCTTGAGTTCTTCGTGCATTTTGGATATTATGCCTCTATAGGATGTAGGATTAGTGTAGACTTTACTCAATCTGTAGGTTGCTGGTTTGTCCTATTGACAGTGTTCTTTGCCTTACAGAATTAAAACCCTACAACAGTAGCTTTTCAGTGCTCTTTGAATTCTACAGCTACATCCACCCATATGGCTCATAATGCCTTGTCTATTAGCAGATGAAAATTTCTTCTGGGTTCCTGCTTTGGAAGGAAAACAGCTAAGAAATACATGGAATATAGTGCAAGTATATATGCAGTACAGAGATGATAGTAGTCAACAAATAGAGATTGCAATGGAAGGCTAGCACCTCTCAGGTGCTTGCTTTATACAGTTCTGTTTGCATCACCTGACCCTCCAGTGGCCATGCTGATTGCACTGCTGGTAAGAGTTGATTCATGCCCACCCAGACCTTCTGTGATGTTAGGGGATTTATAATTGTGATTGGGTGCAGCTAGAGCTTCTCTGTGGGCCCCTTGAAAAGCACTGATATGAGCAGAGGTTGCCTGTTCCCATTGGTCAATGTTGAGAAACAATCCAGAAGGAGAAAAAAAATGAAGCTTAGGTACAGTGGGAAGCCGAAATGGATGCACAGAGCAGTTACAGGAGGCAGGAGATTTTAGCCTTAACTGTGGCCCTTATGAACTCACGTTGCCATTCTGTCTTTGAGTTCTAAAACAATTCCTGATCTATGCTAATAAATATTCTTCTGGTCCTTTGGTTGGTTTAACATTTTTACTTACAAACTAAGAAAACATAACTAAGATTATATGTGTATTATCACCACAGTGACTGAAATAATATGCGGGAAGAATGGTCAAGAATGGTCAGAACTTTCAACTCTCTTCTACTTTATTTAGTCTTGCAAGTTTCACATTTAAAGTGTTTAAAGTTTAAAAGTAAAGTGGAAAGCCAGTTTTACTTTCTGAGAGCATTGAGTCTGATGAGGTAAGAATGTGCTAGAATTCAGATTTTTGGTTTTGGGAGCTCTTGGTTTGGTGATGTTGGGATTACCACACAAACAGCGTAAACCTATCTTATTTCTAAAATGCAGATGAGGTGATGGTACCATCATCAAGGACTGTTGTGAAAATCAGCTAGGAAATCTGGCACACAGTGCTTTCCATGCCGTTCTTAGGCCAACAATTAGGATTCCATGTTGCAAGCATGAGGTAATTCTGCTCGCAGCCTTACAGTACAAGAACCATGATGGCTGCAAAGCAGAAAAGGCCAGAGTGGCAGAAGGTTCCAGAATGTAGTGTTTGGCTTTCACCTTGTTTCCATTTATCACTTGATTCCTTGTATACCCGGTCTTCCCACAGGGGACCACCTTTCCAACCATTACGTCTTACTTCTCCATGCAATCTCTTAGCGATGAGGGCGTGGCTCCAAGAGGGTTCACTGGAAATGCCATGGCTTTATCATCCCAAGGCTGGTGGGTGGGAAGATGGGGTAAAGTTCACTTGTTGAGTTTTCACTGTTTCTGGAAAATGATTCATGGGCTGGACAGATCTCCCAGGGAAAGGATGAGCAGGAGAGGTCTCCTCTCATTCCCTAAATGCAAAAAGTATACTGTTCCTTTGCCCTGACAAATATTTTAAAACTTCCCATACAAAATGGAGTTTATTATTTTCTGTAAAATATTATTACACATTAGCTATGCATAAACTTTATCAACTTTGTCTTGGTATGATGGTTTTCTTAAAAACAGGTTCTGAGAAATACATGATTCTTCATTGAAATTTGATTTGCTGAAGTTGTTCTTTGTATTTTATGTGATTTCTCTTCCCTCTTTTGGAGATCTTCCTTTTTAGAGTCTGCAAAAGCAAAGAGATGATTCTGCATTGTTTTAATTCAAAGGCAGAATTTTGAACACTATTGGGCCAACTCTGTCTTCAGTTCCATGACCCTAGATATCTCTTCTCAGGATTCTTCATCCTTTTAGAGATGATCTTCAGGTTATGACAGAATACTTGGTATTAGTTGAATCATAGCAATTACTATTACACAA
Organism: Mastomys coucha; assembly: GCF_008632895.1. NCBI lineage: Eukaryota > Metazoa > Chordata > Mammalia > Rodentia > Muridae > Mastomys > Mastomys coucha. The sequence continues at coordinate 19,559,527 of NW_022196902.1, forward strand.
GCTATTGATTATAATTTTAAATGTTTTTGGTTTTAGACATTGGGACTAAATGTCTAGGCCACTTTGGAACTTATGACAAATCTTCAGCCTCATATTGTTCAGTCTGGGAAAATAAGCCCGAACCACTAAGCCAGACTAAGCATACTCTTAAATGCAATATTTCTAGGAAATTAGTTTAATGGTATACAATGTCTAGGCAAACATATTATTTGGGTTAGTAGATTAATTATACAAATTTTTTGTATAATAATAAAAACTATTATTGTTATTAATTTTATCAAATAAAAAATTACTTGTAATAGTTACCTATATTATTCATATAATAAAATACCAAAGTCAAAAGCAACTTGGAGAAGAAGGTGTATTTTGACTTCTGATTCCAGAACAGAGTTTATCATGGTGAAGAAGGTATGGCAGCAGGCAGGAACAGAGCTGTGGGAGCAGGAGGCTGTCTGATCACATTTTTATCCACACACAAGAAGCAGAGAGATTGAACAGGAAGTCTGTCAAGGCTATACACAATCAGTGACATACTACCTACAGGAAATCTCTACCTCCTAAAGGTTGCAGCGCCACCTACTTGGCAAGTGTTAAATGTACTATTGTAGGGGGACATTTCTACTGATTCCATTCATTTTTCTACCATAATATTTTTGATAATATTTGCTTCATTCTTTTAAAATTATAATACACAGAGATAAAGTCATTAGCATATGCTATACACAGCAAGACACTGTCACAAACAAGCTGAAAGTGTATATAGATTGTACAATATTGGACCTATTTCTCCAATTACCAAATTAGAGAGACCAATGGATGACAATCAACAAATTTCTTATTACTCATATTTTTGGATTTCAATCAGTTAGGATATGTTGGTAATATTAATTTTCAAATTAAGATATTAAGAAAAGGTAATTGTCACTTCCTGTTGTTTTTGTTGTAAGAGGTGGAATTAGATTTGTGTGGTTTTGTTGAAAGATTACTTTCTTCCTTCTTCTAGGGTGTAGTTTTGCTCCTTATGTTGTTGTTTTCCATTTATTATCCTTCATAGGGCTGGATTTGTGGAAAGATATTGTGTAAATTTGGTTTTGTCATGGAATATCTTAATTTCTCCATCTATGGTAATTGAGAGTTTTGCTGGATATAGTAGCCTGGGCTGGCATTTGTGTTCTTGTAGGGTCTGTATGACATCTGCCCAGAATCTTCTAGCTTTCATAATCTCTGGTGAGAAGTCTGGCATAATTCTGATAGGCCTGTCTTTATATGTTACTTGCCTTTTTTCCCTTACTGCTTTTAAAATTCTTTCTTTGTTTAGTGCATTTGGTGTTTTGATTATTATGTGACGGGAGGAATTTCTTTTCTGGTCCAGTCTATTTGGAGTTCTATAGGTTTCTTGTATGTTCATGGGCATCTCTTTAGGCTAGGGAAGTTTTCTTCTATAATTTTATTGAAGATATCTACTGGTCCATTACATTGGGAGTCTTCACTCTCTTCTATACCTATTATCCTTAGGTTTGTTCTTCTCATTGTGTCCTGGATTTCCTGGATGTTTTGGGTTAAGAGATTTTTGCTTTTTGCATTTTCTTTGACTGTTGTGTCAATGTTTTCTAAGGTGTCTTCTGCCCCTGAGATTCTCCCTTCTATCTCTTGTATTCTGTTGGTGATGCTTGCATCTATGACACCTGATTTCTTTCCTAGGTTTTATATCACCAGGGTTGTCTCTCTTTCTGATGTCTTTATTGTTTCTATTTCTATTTTTAGATTCTGGATGGTTTTGCTCATTTCCTTCACCTGTTTGATTGTATTTTCCTGTAGTTCTTTAAGGGATTTTTGTGTTTCCTCTTCTTTCTAGCTGTTTACGTGTGTTCTTTTGTATTTCTTTGAGGGTGCTATTAATGTACTTCTTAAAGACCTATATCATCACCATGAGAAATGATTTTATATCTGAACCTTGCTTTTCTGGTGTAATGGTGTGTCCAGGACTTGGTGTGGTGGGAGAATTGTGTTCTGATTATACCAAGTAACCTTGGTTTGTGTTGATTATTTTCTTACACTTGCCCCTCCCCACCCACCATCTGGTTATCTCTAGTGTTACCTGTCCTTGCTAAATCTGACTGGACCCTGTCCTTCCTGTGATCCTGGTTGTGTCAGAACTCCTCAGAGTCAAGCTGTCTCTGTGATCCTGTGATTCTGGGATCCTATGGTCCTGGGCCTGTTAGAGCACCTGGGAGTACATCTTCCTCTGGGTGTTGTGGGACTGGCTGTGGAGCTTGAGCCCAAGGTCTGCTCAGGACACCAGTCCAGAGAGACTGGAAGGAACCCTAGCCACTCTCCTGGTGGAGTTCCTGTGTGCCTGGTCCCTCTGGTCCCAGTTACTCCCGTTGTTAGGGCAGATGTTGGGTCATCCTCACCACTGATCCTGAGAGTGTCAGAGCACCTGGGAGTGGAGCTTCCTCTGGGTGTTGTGGGACTGGCTGTGAAGCTTGCACCCAAGGTCTGCTCAGCAGACCAGCCCAGAGAGACCAGAAGGAACCCAAGCCACTCTGCTGGTGGAGTTCCTTTGTGCCTGGTCCCGCTGGTCCCAGTTACTCCCAGTGTTGGGACAGATGTTGTCTCTTTGGCCCACTTTTATTCAGCACAATGTACTTGAATTATTAAAGATTAATGCTGATTTAATATATTAAGATGAAACCATAGGCATTGTTCAGTAAATTGGGTCATATTTACATTTTTAAAATGAACATTTACTTTATAATTACATCTATTTTTTTCCTTTCCCTCAGCTCTCTCATCATCCCTTTCTTCCTGTTTTCATCCTTTTCTCCTCCCTTCCTTCCTTCTTCCTTCCCTCCCTCTATACTCCTCCCTCTTTCCCTCCCCTCATCCTTCCCTCCTCCCCTCCCTCTCTTCTTCCTTTCCTTCTTCTTCTCCCCGTTTCTCTATTTTCATCTGCTACATTTTCTGAAATACATATGAGATGCTCTTTATTTATTTAAATGATCCCTGGGGTTCTTAGCCTCATTTGGTGAGTGGGATCAATAGACAGTGACCCCTTTGTGTTTACCATGTCTTGATATGTGTGGACTGCCTTTCTCCTACTGGGTTCTCAAAAGAAACAAAAGCCACAGAAACAGCTTCTGCTCTCTCTTGTCAGGAACATCACAAAAACTCTACCACTATACAACTATAACATATATGCAGAGGGCCGAGGTTAGACCTGATAGTCAGACTGAGTGAGCACCTATGGGTCCAGGTTTGTTAATTCTATGGTTTTCTTGTGGTATCCTTGACCCTTCTAACTTCTCCTGGACTGCTGAATTTTAACTTGGTAAATTTAAAACTGTCCTTTCAAATTTGGCAATAACCTGTTTTGTAACTAATTCTTATACTTAAAAATCATTGTTTTTTGTAATGCAAAGCTATAAAATGACTTTAGAAAATTCTATGTTTTTGTGATTGTGTATTATCCAAGATTCTGAATACCTAAAGGTCTGACTTTTATAAAGAAACATAAATGTTGGGTAAGGAGGGGCAGATGAATTCTTAGAGAGCTTGCTTGCCTGGTATGGACAAATCCCTGGGTTCACTGCCCCACACTATAAAAACTGAGTGGGGCTCATGCCTCTGGTTCTAGCACTCTTTAGGTACAGAGTAAAGGATCAGAAATTCAAGGTCATCCTTGGCTATGTGACAAGCCAAAATGGAGCCTGGACTACAGGAAAGCCTACCTGGAAAGAAAGAAAGGAAAAAAGAAAGAAAGAAAGAAAGAAAGAAAGAAAGAAAGAAAGAAAAGAGAGAGAAAGGAAGACAGAGAAAAGAAAGCAAGAGAGAAAGAAAGAGAGAAAGAGAGAAAAAGAGAGAGAGAAGAGAGAGAAAAAAGAGAAAAGAAAGAAAAAAAGAAAATATTTTGCTACAGATAATTGGTTTTTGTCTTCAATTATACTACCCAAAGATAAGAGATAAGACTAGATCTGAATACTCTCTCTTTCCTGTTCTCTCCCTCTCTCCCTTTCTCTTTCTGTAAAAGTTAAAACCAAAAAGGTGAGAGAGAATATAAAGAGCTATAAGTCTTTCTCTGAGCTTAAAAAATACATTAAAGTAGCTTCTAAAGTAATATTTACTTCACAAGAAATTCAGTAATGGAAACAAAAGGTTAGAGGGGTTCAGAAAATTCAATCATACATAAGTAAATTGTGTGAACTGTTGCTTATTTTGAATTAACCTGAGTAAATTCATTCTTTTATTTTCTTTCCCTTCACTGTTAAAGTATGGTTTGCAAAGATGAACTTTTATGACTGTCAGAAAAATATAATGTAAAAATGACCAGTGATTTTTAACTCATTAAGTAATGAGGGAAATGGTAATTTTTAAAGGTCTCAGAGCTTGGTTAAGATGTCCATTTATTTATTTATTTATTCACTTTTTTTATTTATTTAATTTTGTGATGAAATATGAGAACAAGGTTATTCAGTAAAATACGGGCTGTTGTGACCTTCTGGTCATCTGGTTTACCTACTTGCAGCCTAGTATATCTGGAGATGCACTCATGTGGTAGAAATCACTCTTATGCAGACTTATAATGAAAAGATACAAGTGAGACAAAGAGAAAGACAAAAGAACACTAGGATATGTAATGTTCAAGCCAAGTCCTGTCCTCAATGAGATAAGAAGTTTAAGGAAAGATCTGATGCTAAATGGAATAAAGGGTATGGTACAGTTTGGTCAAGACCCCACCCAGCAAAGCTTCCAACTTGTGAAAATGAATTAAAGGGAAATTTAGTCAGCCTAGGAACCATCAACAAAAAATAGATGAGCAATTGTAATTTAAGGAGGGACCAGCTTCCAGCCCCAGGAAACAGAAGTTGGTAGCTTAGTGGTTCTGGATTTAGAATCAAGGAGGACAGAGAAAGGGGTTGTCTCATATTCTTCTGAGGTTAAAGAAATTGGCCAAGGCCAGGAATATGGCAAGGGAGTCCCTGAATGGAGGTCTACAGAGGCCATGGTATGAAGCTGTGAATGTGAAGCTTGGAAAGCTTTGGAGAGCTCAAGGTATTGGGAGTGACAAAGCTATGGGATACTTATCAAGGAGAGCTATAGAAGGTGTGGAACAAAGCCAGGAGAGAGAAGTGTGCTACAGTAGACAAAGCTCGAAGGTGTGGGAGATATGAAAAGTATTTAAGGCCTTGGACATTGGATATTGAGTTGTAGAATTTGCATTTTTCCCTCCTAAGTTTCCACCCTATTTTAGTTCAATATTACCTCACTGTTCTCCCTTTCTTTCTCTTTTCAATGGTAATGTATATTCTGTACCTTGTATGTTAGATCTATGTGATCTGATTCTTGGGTTTGATTTCACAGGGGATTTCCATTGAGAGACTCCCTTGAGCCTCAGAAGAGACTTTGTAACTTTAAACAGTGTTGAGAGTGTGAAAGAGTATGGGAACTTTTGAAGTTGGACTGAATGAATTTTGCATTATGGCATGGCTACAAGCCTGCGGGGGCCAGGAAGTAGAGTGTAGTAGTTTGTATGAGACTGGACTCTTTAGGCTCACATGTTTGAAAGTTTGGTCCCCAGTTAGTGGAACTATTTGGGAAGGATTGTAATGATGAAACAACCTTTGAGTACATGTCCAGAAGTAATATAGGTAAATTAATTCCCATCTTCCTGTCATATGTCTTAGTGATCTTGCCTATTATGACAGGTATGAGATGAAATCTCAAAATAATTTTGATTGCATTTTCCTGATGACTAAGGATGTTGAACATTTATTTTTTTCTCAGCTTTTTGGGATTTCAACTCTTTAAGATTCTGTTTAGATCTGTTTAACCCAATTTTAAAACTGTGTTATGTATTTTTTTTTAAATCCAGGATTTTTTACATTGTTTATAACTGGATATTCTATCAGATATGTAGTTGTTAAAGTCCTTTTTCCCAGTCTGTAACCTGTAACTTTGAATGATGGTGTCCTTTTAAATTTCCTGAGGTCCTGTTTACTAACTTTTGTTTCTAGTGTCTATGTTAATGGTGCTCTGTTAAGAAAATAATTTCTTGTGCCAATGAGTTGAAGGCTATTCCCCACACTTTTTTCTATTGGATTTATTACATCTGGCCTTATGCTTTGATTCATTTGGAGTTGAGTTTTGTGCAGTGTGACTAAGTATGTGTCTATTTTCATTCTTCTACATGTAGTGATCTAGTTTGAACCATATTCTTTGTCAAAAGGTCTTTAGTTGTCCCCCCACCCTGTGTGTTTTTCTTTATAAAAAATCACTTGCCCACAGGGGTGAGGACTTATTTATAGGTTTCAGTTCTATTTCATTGATCAATGTGTCTGTTTTCATGCCAATACTATATTATTCTTATTACTCTAGCTCTGAAGTACAATTTTTGTTCAAGGGTGATGAAAACTGATACATTTTAGATGATTCATTTCTGTGTCCGTGTCTTTGTCCATGTGTGTGTGTTTCCATGTGAAACTGAAAATTTTCCTTTCCAGTTTTGTGAAGAATAGTATTTGAATTTTGATTGGTATTGTATTGAATTTGTAGATTGCTTTTGGTAAAATGGTCATTTTCACTATGTTACTCCTAGGTCCATGAGCATGACATATATTTTCATTTTCTGATATCTTCTTCAATTTCTTTCTTCAATGTCTTAAAGTGTATTATAACAAAAGTATTTCACTTGCTTGGTTAGGGGATACCCTAATATTTTTTCAAGGCTATTGTGAAAGGTATAGTTTCTCTGATTGTTTTCCCTGTTTGTCATATTTGTGTATAAGAATGGCACTGACTTTTTGTGCTAATTTTGTATCCAGAGACCTTGTTGAAATGTTTATTATTGGTACAGAATTTCCAGTGGAACTTTTATGGCCATTTACATATACAATCATATCATCTACAATTAGAGATGCTTTGACTTCTTTACTTCCTATTTGTATCTCCTTGGTCTCCTTCTGTTGTCTTATTGCTCTAGTTGAGACTTCAAATTTTGTATTGACTAGATATGGAGAGGGTGCACAGCCATGTCTTGTTACTGTTTTACTGGGAATCCTTTGAATTTCTCTCTATTTATGTTGAGGTAGGCTGTGGGCTTGCTGTAAATCACCTCTATTATTGTGAAGTATGCTCTTTATATCCCTGGTCTCTCCAGGACTTTCATATTAAAGGGTGTTGGATTTTGTCAAATATCTTTTCTTCATCTAATGAGATGACCATGTGCTTTTTGGCTTTCAGTCTGCTTTCATGATAGATTTCATTCATTAATTTACATAGGTTAGACATTCCTGTATTTCTAGGATGAAGCCCCTTGGTCACGGTGAATGGTCTTTTTTGTTGTTCTTGGATCTGTATTGCAAGTGTTTTATTGAGAATTTTACATCTATGTTGGTAAAATTCTTTTTGTCATATGTAAGTGGCTTCTTTATGTGATTTAAGCCTCAAAAATATTGAACAATACTTTTGTTTCTATGTTGTTTAATAATTTGAGAAGTATTGGCATGAATGTGTGGTAGAAATTTGCACTAAACCTATCTGCCCCTGGGTATTTGTTTTTATTTGTTTGTTTTGTTGGTTGGTTGGTTTGGTTTTGGTTTTGGTTGGTAGACTTTTAACTACTTTTACTATGTATATATATATGTATATATATATATATATATATATATATATATATATATATATATATATATATATACATATATATATATATATATACAATTTAAAATATGTCCTTATGATTATCTGAATTTTCTTGATATTTGTAGTTATGCCCCCAATTGTATCTCTATATTTGTGAATTCAGATTCTCTCTCTCTCTCTCTCTCTCTCTCTCTCTCTCTCTCTGCCTTCCTCTATTATCCTCCCTCCTCCACCCTCCTTGTTATTTGGCTAAAGGTTTGTCAATCTTACTGATTTTCTCAAAGAACCAACTCTTTGTCTCATTGATATTCTTATTGTTTATTTTGTTTCTTTGTAGATTATTATTTCTTTCAGTTTATTCCTTTTGTATGTGATTACTTCATTTTGTTTTAGAGCTTTCAGGTGTTATGTTAAGTTACTAATGCTACATCTCTTTAATTCTTTTAATGTAGGCACCTGGAGCTATTAACTTGCCTCTTAGAACCATCTTCAGTGTGTCTTATAAGTTTATATATGCTATATATTCATTTTCATTCAATTCTAGAAATTCTTTTAATTTCTTCAATTTTTGTCTTAATCTATTTTTATTCAGTAGTGAGTTGTTGAATTTCCCTGAGTTTGTCAACTTTCTGTTGTTGTTGATATCTAGATTTAATCCAATGATGTTTAGGTAGGGTATAATCACTTTGACATCAATTTTATTGTGTCTGTTGAGACTTACTTTGTATCAAAGCATGTGATTAATTTTGGGGAACATTCCATGAGATGCTAAGAAGGTATATTCCTTTTTATTTGGGTAAAATGTTCTGTAAATATCTGTTTGGGCCATTTAGTTTGTGACACCATTTAGCTCTAACATTTCTCTGTTTGGTCTTTGTCTTTTTTTTTTTTTTTTTCCTCTGTATAGCCCTGGCTGTCCTGGAACTCACTCTGTAGACCAGGCTGGCCTCGAACTCAGAAATCCGCCTGCCTCTGCCTCCCAAGTGCTGGGATTAAAGGCGTGCGCCACCACGCCCGGCTGGTCTTTGTCTTGATGACCTATCTGTTGGTAAGAACAGTGTATTCGCTATTGAAGTTTCCCACCATCACTGTGTGAGGGTCCGTAGGTGGTGGAAGCTATAGCCCTGTTTCTTTTACAGACTTGGGTGCCCTTATATTTGGTGCATAGTTGTTAAGAACTGGAATGCCCTCTTGGGAGATTTCTCCATTCATGTGTATGTAGTGTCCTCCTCCATCTCTTCTGATTAATTTTGGTTTAAAGTCTACTTTGGTAGATACTACAATGGCTACACCAGCTTGCTTCTTAGGTCCATTTGCTTGGAATATCTTTTTCCATCCTTTTACCTTGGAATGATGTTTATTCTTAATGTTAAAATGTGTTTCTTAAAAATAAAAATAAATAAATAAATAAATAAATAAATAAATAAATAAATAAATAAATAAAATGTGTTTCTTTGAGTCAGTAGAAGGATGGATCCTGTGTATGCATGCATTCTCTTAGTGGAATTGAGATCATTGATGTTGAGCATTCCAAATGAGCAGTGTTTGCTGATTTGTTATTTTCTTGTTGGGGTGTGGGTTGTTTCCCCACTCTATTGATTTGTTCTTCTGAGAATATTTATTTCTTTTCTTCATTAAACCTCTTAAAGTTGATGTTTTCCCTTTAGTTCCTTCTTTGGGGCTAGAATTATAGAAAAGATACTGCTTTAACTTGGTTTTTAATCATAGAATATCTTATTTTTTTTCTATCTACTGTGATTGAGAGGATTGCTGGAAATAGCAGTCTGGGCTAACTGCTGTGGTCTCTTAATTTGTAGAGCATCCATCCAACCCCTGCTGGCTTTTAGAGTCTCTACTGAGAAACCACATATTATCATGTTATCCAAGGTCTAGCTTTTTATGTTACTTTTTTTTCCTTGCATCTTTTAATATCATTTTTTTGTAGTGTATATTTATTGTTTTGATTATTATGAGCTGTGGGGAATTTCTTTTGTGGTCCAGTCTATTTCTTGTTCTGTATGCTTCTTGTGTTTTTGTCTGATTCTTTTTTCTTCTGATCTGAGTTTCTTTTTCCTCTATTCTCATTTTTTATTAGATTTGTTTTTTCATATTGTCCTGATCTCCTGGATGCTTTGTTCTCTCTCTCTCTCTCTCTCTCTCTCTTCCCCCCTCTCATTTTTGTCTGTTCCTTTTTTTCTTCTGATCTGAGTTTCTTTTTCTTCTATTCTCTTTTTTTATTAGATTTGTTCTTTTCATATTGTCCTGATCTCCTGGATGTTTTGTTCTCTCTCTCTCTCTCTCTCTCTCTCTCTCTCTCTCTCTCTCTCTCTCTCTCTTTCCTCTCTCTCTCTCTCTTTCTCTCTCTCTCTCTTCTCTCTCTCTCAGATAGTATTTTCTTTTACTGATATGTCTGTTTTTTTCTATTTTGTCTCTAATATCTGTGATTCTTTTTTCCATTTTCATATTCTACAACTGAGGCTTGTCATTGAGTTTACTTGAATTGCTATGATTTTCATTTTGATTTTCCTTCAGTTTGTGTTTCTTTAATGGTTTTGCTTTTATTTTCATATTTTAAATTGTTCTCTTCATTTCATTTCACTGTGTTTTCATTAATGGAGTTATTCATAGTCTCTTTAAGGTCCTTGAACATATTCATAATAGCTATTTTGAAGTCTTTATCTTCTGCTTCAGCTATATCACATTTCTTAGGGCCTACTGTAGTATCTTGTCTGGCTCTAGTGGAGACATATTGTGCTATTATGCTAGCATCTATGGATCTGTGGTTTGTTTGGTCGATTTTAAATCTAGGTGGTGATATCTGGTCATCATTTTCTTCTATGGGTATTCCATTCCTGGTTTCTGTTGCCCTCTCTGGTTCTTAGGAGAGGGTGTTGCCTAGTAGGGAATGCTTCTGACACCTTCCAGTTGTGGTCATTGCAAGTCCCGGGTAGAACATGTTTCTAGGTATTGGGGGCTGACACTTAGTAATGAGTATGCATTTCTATCATTAGAAAATGATATCTCAGAGGATCTACAGGAGGGAGGGAAGCAGGTTCCTGCCTCCAGGATCTATGTAATCCCCTGAGAATGGTGATAGAGAAGAAACAGAGGGTACACAAGGTGGCCTGATACAGAGCTGGGAAAAGGCTCGGGGATTGGAGTTGGAAGACAAGAGGGAGAATGAAGTTCTCCTACCTGATTCCCTGCTCAACATGGTCAGTGAGGTTCCAGGGAGTGCCTGCAGTTGGCACTGAGATGAGGGAATAGAGTGCTAAGGAAGAGTACAGGAGAAGATCTGAGTGATCTGGTGGGAATGACTTCAGAGAGAAAGGGGAGGCCACAGCAAGCTCACTGTTACAGGACTGAGAATAAGATTGAGGCATTGGAATTATAGAAGGAGGGCTCATTCGTTTTCTTGATGATAGCATTCTGACTGGGGTAAGATGAAATTTCAAAGTACTTTTAATTTATATTTCTCTGATAGCTAAAGATATAGAGCACTTTTCAGAATATTTACTGACCTTTTCTCCTTTTAAAAACTTTCTGTTCAGTTATTTGGGTTATTTACTAATTGGACATTTTATATTGTGTTAGTGTTTAATTTTTTTAGTTATTTATATATTCTAGATATGAACCTTTTATCTGAAGCATAGATGGCAAAGGTTTCCTTCCATTTGGTAGTGTGTCTGTTCACTTTACTATTTGTTTTTTTTTCTTTCTTTTTTCTTCTTTTAAATTAGGTGTTTTCTTATTTACAATATCTCCTTTCCCAGGTTCACCT
>NW_022196902.1:19571018-19574324 GCF_008632895.1 Mastomys coucha
GAGAAGAAAAGAAAGAAAGAAAGAAAGAAAAATAAAGTAAAATAAGAAAAAAATAAAATAAAAAAATCCCAAAACTAAAACCATCCCCTGTTCCCTCCCCATCCCTCTGCTCACCATCCCCCTCCCTCCTGTTTACTGGTATTCCCCTACACTGGGGCAAAGAACCTTCAGGGCCAAGGTCTTCTCCTCCCATTGATGACCAGCTTGGCCATCCTCTGCTATACGCATGCTGCTGGAACCATGAGTCCCCTCCATTTGTACTCTTTGGTTGGAGTTTTAGTCCGTTGGAGCTCTGAGGGTACTAGTTAGTTCATATTGCTGTTCATCCTAAGGGGCTGCAAACCATTCAGCTCCTTGGGTTCTTTTTCTAGCTTCTTCATTGGGGACCCTGTACTCAGTTCAATGGATGGCTGTGAGCCTCTACTTCTGTATTAGTGGGGTACTGTCAGAGCCTCTCAGGAGACAGGAATCTCAGGCTCCTGTCATCCAGCAATTGTTGGCATCCACAATAGTGTCTAGATTTGATGATTGAATATGGGAAGGATTCCCAGGTGGAGCAGTCTCTGAATTGTCCTTCCTTTAGTCTCTGCTTATCAGTTAGCCTCTACAACTCCTTCCATGGGTATTTTGTTCCCCCCTTTTAAGAAGGAACTAAGTATCCTCATTTTGGTCTTCCTTTTTCTTGAGTTTCTTATGGTTTGTGGTTTGTACTTTCTGTATTCCAATCTTCTAGGCTAATATCCATTTATCAGAGAATGCATACCATGTGTGTTCTTTTGTGATTGGGTTACCTCACTCAGGATGATATTCTGCAGGTCCATCCATTTCCCCAAGAATTTCATAAATTCATTGTTTTTAATAGCTGAGTAGTACTCCATTGTGTAGATGTACCACAATTTATGTATCCATTCCTCTGTTGAGGGACATTTAGGTTGTTTCCACTTTCTGGTTATTATAAATAAGGCTGCAATGAACATAGTGGAGCATGTGTCCTTATTGCATCTTGGAGCATCTTTCGGGTATGTGCCCAGGAGTGGTATAGCTGGGTCCTCTGGTAGTACTATGTACAATTTCCGGAGGAACCGCCAAACTAACTTCCAGAGTGGTTGTACCAGCTTGCAATTCCACAAGCAATGAAGGAGTGTTCCTCTTTGTCCACAACCTCACCAGAATCTGCTTTCACCTGAGTTTTTATCCTAGCCATTCTGACTGGTGTGAGGTGGAATCTCAGGGTTGTTTGAATTGCATTTCCCTGATGACTAAGGATGTTGAACATTTCTTTAGGTGCTTCTCAGTCATTCGGTATTCATAAGCTGAGAATTCTTTCTTTAGCTCTGTACCCCATTTTTTAATAGGGTTATTTGGTTCTCTGGAGTCTAACTTCTTGAGTTCTTTGTATACATTGGATATTAGCCTTCTAAGAGATAGGATTGGTAATGGTCTTTTCCCAATTTGTTGGTTGCTGTTTTGTCCTATTGACAGTGTCTTTTGCCTTACAGAAGCTTTTCAATTTTATGAAGTCCCATTTGTCGATTTTTGATCTTAGAGCATAAGCTATTGGTGTTCGGTTCAGGAAAATTTCCCCTGTGCCTATGTTCTCAAGGCTCTTCTTCACCTTCTTTTCTATTAGTTTGAGAGTATCTGGTTTTATGTGGAGGTCCTTGATCCACTTGGACTTGAGCTATGTACAAGGAGGTAGGAATGAATCAATTAGCCTTCTTCTACATGCTAACTTCCTGTTGAGCCAGCACCATTTGTTGAAAATACTGTCTTTTTTCCACTGGATGGTTTTAGCTTCTTTGTCAAAGATCAAGTGGCAATAGGTTTGTGGGTTACTTTCTGGATCTTCAATTCTATTCCATTGATCTACCTGCATGTCACTGTAAAAATACCATGCAGTTTTTATCACAATTGCTCTGTAGTACAGCTTAAAGTCTGGGATGCTGATTCCACCAGAGGTTCCTTTATTGTTGAGAATAGTCTTGGCTATCCTGGTTTTTTTTGTTATTCCAGATGAATTGGCAAATTGCTCTTTCTAAGTCTGTGAAGAATTGAGTTGGAATTTTGATGGGGATTGCATTGAATCTGTAGATTGCTTTCGGAAAGATGGCCATTTTTATTATATTAATCCTGCCAATCCACGAGCATGGGAGATCTTTCCATCTTCTGAGATCTTCTTCAATTTCCTTCTTCACAGACTTGAAGTTCTTGTCCAATGGATCTTTTACTTGCTTAGTTAGAGTCACACCAAGGTATTTTATATTATTTGTGACTATTGTGAAGGATGTTGTTTCCCTAATTTCTTTCTCCACCTGTTTATCCTTTGTGTAGAGGAAGGCCACTGATTTACTTGAGTTAATTTTATATCCAGCTACTTTGCTGAAGTTATTTATCAGGCTTAGGAGCTCTCTAGTTGAATTTTTGGGGTCACTTAAGTACACTATCATATCATCAAGTCAAATAGTGATAATTTGACTTCTTCCTTTCCAATTCATATCCTCTTAATCTCCTTTTGTTGTGTAATTACTCTGGCTAGGATTTCAAATACAATATTGAATAGGTAGGAAGAGAGTAGGCAGCCTTGTCTAGTCCCTGATTTTAGTAGGTTTGCTTCAAGTTTCTATCCATTTAGTTTGATGTTGGCTACTAGTTTGCTGTATATTGCTTTTACTATGTTTAATTATGGGCCTTGAATTCCTGATCTTTCCAAGACTTTTATCATGAAGGGATGTTGGATTTTGTCAAATGCTTTCTCAGCATCCAATGAGAGTATCATATGATTTTTTTCTTTGAGTTTGTTTATATAGTGAATTACATTGATGGATTTGCAAATATTAAAACATCCCTGCATCCCTGGGATGAAGCCTACTTGATTATGATGGATGATCGTTTTGATGTGTTCTTGGCTTCAGTTTGCAAGAATTTTATTGAGTATCTTTGCATCGATATTCATAAGGGATATTGGTTTGAAGTTTTCTTTCTTCGTTAGGCCTTTGTGTGTTTAGGTATAAGAGTAATTGTGGCTTCCTAGAACAAATTGAGTAGAGTACCTTCTGTTTCTATTTTGTGGAATAGTTTAAGGAGTATTGGTATTAGGTCTTCTTTGAAGGTCTGATAAAACTCTGCACTAAACCCATCTGGTCCTGGGCTTTTTTTTTGGTTGGGAGACTATTAATGACTGTTTCTATTTCATTAGCAGATATGGGATGGTTTAGATCATTGATCTGGTCTTGATTTTATTTTCGTACCTGGTATCTGTCTAGAAAATTGTCCATTTCATCCAGGTTTTCCAGTTTTGTTGAGTAT
>NW_022196902.1:19574901-19581855 GCF_008632895.1 Mastomys coucha
TCTAATAGGATACAAGGAATTATTTCAATCTTCTTGTATCTGTTGAGGCCTGATCTGTGACCAATTATTTGGTCAACTTTGGAGAAGGTACCATGAGATGCTGAGAAGAAGCATCCTTTTGATTTAGGATAAAAAATTCTATAGATATCTGTTAAATCCATCTGTTTCATGACTTCTGATTGTCTCCCCATGTCTCTGTTTAGTTTCTGTTTCCATGATATGTCCATTGCAGAGAGTGGGGTGTTGAAATCTCCCACTATTATTGTGTGTGGTGTAATGTGTGCTTTGAGCTTTAGTGAAGTTTCTAATATGAATGTAGATGCCCTTGCATTTGGAGCATAGAGGTTCAGAATTGAAAGTTACTTTTGGTAGATCATACCTTTGATGAATATGAAGTGTCCCTCCTTATCTTTTTTGACCAGTTTAGGGTGAAAGTCAACTTTATTCAATATTAGAATGGCTACTCCAGCTTTTTTGGGGGGGGAGGGGCATTGGCTTGGAGAATTATTTCCATCCATTCATTCTGAGGTAATGTCTGTCTTTGTCACTCAAGTGGGTTTCCTGTATGCAACAAAATGTTGGGTCCTGTTTATGTACCAAGTCTGATAGTCTATATCTTTTTATTGGGGAATTGAGTCCATTGATATTAATAGATATTAAAGAAAGGTAATTGCTACTTCCTGTTATTTTTGTTGTTAGAGTTGGAAATCTGTTCATGTTGGTATCTTCTTTTAATTTTTTTGGAAAATTACTCTTTTGCTTTTTCTAGGATGTAGTTTCCCTCTTTGTGTTGAAGTTTTCCATTTATTACCCTTTGAAGGGCTGGATTTGTAGAAATATATTGTGTAAATTTGGTTTTGTCATGGAATACTTTGGTTTCTCCATTTATGCTAACTGAGAGTTTTGCTGGGTATAGTAGCCTGGGCTGGCATTTGTGTTCTCTTATGGTCTGTATGACATCAACCCATGATCTTCTGGCTTTCATAGTCTCTGACAAGAAGTCTGGTGTAATTCTGATAGGCCTGCCTTTATATGCTACTTGACCTTTTTCCATCACTGCTTCTAATATTCTTTTTTTTGTTTTGTGCATTTGGTGTTTTGACTATTATGTGGTGGGAGGAATTTCTTTTCTCGTCCAGTCTATTTGCAGTTCTATAAGCTTCTTGTCTGTTCATGGGCATCTCTTTCTTTAGGTTAGGGAAGTTTTCTTCTATAATTTTGTTGAAGATATTTACTGGTCCTTTAAGTTGGAAGTCTTCACTCTCTTCTTTACCTATTATCCTTAGGTTTGTTCTTCTCATTATGTCCTGGATTTCCTGGATGTGTGGGGTTAGGAGCTTTTTGCATTTTGCATTTTCTTTGACTGTTGTGTCAATGTTTTCTATGGTATCTTCTGCACTTGAGATTCTCTCTTGTATTCTGTTGGTAATGCTTGCACCTATGGTTCCTGACATCTTTCCTAGAATTTCTATCTCCAGAGTTGTCTCTCTTTGTGATTTCTTAACTGTTTTTACTTCTATTTTTAGGTCCTGGATGGTTTTGTTCAGTTCCTTCACCTGTTTGGTTGTACTTTCCTGTAATTCTTTAAGGGATTTTTGTGTTTCCTCTTTAATGGCTTGAACCTGATTACCTGTGTTCTCCTGTATTTCTTTAAGGGAGTTATTCATGCTCTTCTTAAATTCCTCTATCACCACCAGAAGATATGACTTTAAATCCAAATCTTGCTTTTCTGGTGTTTGGGGATATCCAGGACTTGCTGTGGTAGGAGTACTTGGTTCTGATGAAGCCATGTAGTCTTGGTTTCTGTTGGTAAGATTCTTGCATTTGCCTTTTGCCATCTGTTGATCTCTGGTGTTAGATGTTCTTGCTGTCTATGGCTGGAGGTTGTTCCTCCTGTGGGTTTGTAAGTCTGTGTCAGCACTTCTGGGAGATCAGCTCTCCTCAGGTAAGACCTGTGTGCAGTGGGTTGTAAATCAGTTGTCCCTCCTGAGTCCTGGTGTGAGAACAATCCCTGGAGACAGGCTCTCCACTTGCAGGAAAGGGGCAGAGAGTGCTGTGGATCTGCAGTACCTCCTCATAGGTGAAGAGAGAGGAAGAAAGGACCCTGTGCTGGCTGCCTTGCCACTTCTGAGGCCTTTGTCTCCTGGCTGGTTCCACCAGAAGGTCACCAGAGAGAAAATGGGGATCTCACCTGAGTCTTTGGGTTGGAGCACTCCCCCTGCTATTTGTTTATATTTTTATTTTTTTCTGTGTAGAAGCTTTTCAATTTCATGTAATCCTACTTGTCAATTCTTGTGGCTATTTACTTTGCTCTAATGGTCTATTCAGAGTTTTCTTGCCTATACCTACATCCTGATTTATTTTCTCATATCTGTTTCAGTCTTTCTAGCTTTAAGGTTTTTGACCCAGTTTGACAAGTTATGTGCAGGTGTATTTTCACCCTGGATATGGGTCCACACATATGGATCTATTTTTATTCAGGTAAAAAACCAAAACTTTTATTTTTAAAACTTATTAAACTTTTTCTAATCATAACTCAAAGGACAATTGTAAATTTCAAAATAATTGATTTCTCTAACACACCTGTCATCATTCGGGAAACTAAAATGCATTGATGCTTGAGTCTTAAATTAAAAACATATTATTCATACATTAATGAAGGAATTCTTGTGTTAGTTTATATGGTAGCTGAATAGGAATGACCCTGGCAGAGAATGACCCCATGTGTGAGAATACTTGGCCTATAGGGAGTGGCGCTATTAGGAGGTGTTGGAGTAGGTGTGGCCTACTCCATGCATATCACTGTGGGGGAAGACTTTGAGGGCTCCTATATTCAAGCTATATTCAGTGTGGCTCACAGTTCCCTTCTCTTGCTTGCAGATCAAGATGTACAACCTTAGCTACTTCTCCAGTACCATGTCTACCTTCATGTTGCCATGTTTCCCACCATGACTAAATGGACTAAACCTTTAAACCTGTAAGCCAGCCCCAAGTAAATATTTTCCTTTATGAGTTGATGTGGTCATGGTGTCTCTTCATAGCAGTAAAACCTTAAGATAGTTTGTTTACAACAGTGCAACAAAACACTACAGACTGCATAGTATAAATATAAATTATTTTCTCACATTTCTGTATACTGAATGTCCAAGTTCAAGGTGTCATAGCATTGGGGAGGGGGTTTCTCTACTCAAAGCTTCTTTACTTTGTAAGTGGCTGTTTTCTCTCTAGTTTCTTCTTTTAATATCACATTGGAAACCAGACTAATTTTATGTCTTCACATTGTTTTAACTATCTTGTTGTAGGTTCCATCTCCAAAATTAACCATATTCAGAGCTGGAAGTTAAGACTGCACATGGATTTTATGGGGACACAGCCCATTCCTAATACCCTTCTATCAGTAATGGGCACAGAAGTCACACCAACATCCGTAACTGGAGCAAATGCTGAGCAGCGAGTCTTACTATTATCCAGATTCAAAAATAACACTTGAGTTCAGCACCAAGGTCAAGCAGTCTTTTTCTCCAGTGCCTTTGGGACCTGAAATCTGTCCTAATTTCACTGAGGTAAAACTTCATTTTGGTACATGTGTGAGTATCTCTACTGACTAAACAGGAAAAAATAATCAAACCAAGATAAAAACGCTTTACCCGCAGCGTGATAGTAGCAGTGCCCATCACTGATAGGAGGGTATTAGGCATGGACTGTGTCCTCACAAAATTCATGTGCAGTCCTAACCTCCAATTTTGAATATAATTTTGGAGATGACCTAAAACAAGATAATTAAAAGAATGTGAGGACATAAAATTGCAGGTAGTTGTAAAGGTGATACCTCATTTGCAAAAATCCACAGTTTTGCATTTGTGTTCATAAAATTTATCAATTTTATACACAAAACCAGTAAAATTTGCCATAAAATCAGAAGATTTCAATTTGTTAAAATTGTCTTTTGTGAAGTAGGAAATCTAGAAGAGTTTTGTAACCAGAGACAATAGGCTAGATGGAAGTAGAAGACGATACTTAGGATTTTTACAACTGTTCATTGAAGCTGTAAGTATTTGTCAGTGTTCTGGTGACTGGGCTGTGAGCTGCTTGCTCTCTTCTTTATTTTCCATTGTTGGTGACAGTTACCATGGTAACTTCCATAAAACACCCTCACAATGCTTTTTAAAAAGTTCTAGCACCTTTTTATAAAGGAAGGCTAACAACCCAGTAGAAATGAGTATTTGGAAACAAAATGAAAACTATTCAGCTTTGTCTATGACTGCCACAGGGACAGAAGGTGGGGAAATCACTGAGAAGGGCTGACTAGAAAAAATGTAACTTATTATAGGATAAAAGTTAATGTTTGAGGTGGGCAACTAAGTATACTGGAGAAACTTCTGCCTTTCATAAGATTTATTTTTGAGTTTAAAATCTTGGTAAGCTCTGTTCAGGCAAAGTCATGGTTCTTACTCTTCAGTGTCATCTTTGATGATAGAAATCTAGCCAAAGACTGATAGACTGAATTCTGCCCTCACAGCTACTTTTCTGGGACCATCTTGGAAAATATTACTAATATGGAACTTGTAGCTTATTGTCACACTTCAGGCTACACTTGAGTCCCATCCAATAAAATATGGAGGCAGCAAGAGACTTGACCATTCTACCTCAGTCATTAGACTCAGTCATAGACTTTGGTGCATAGGTATGAGAGGACTCAGTATATTTGCCTAATTGGTACAGGCAAAATCTGCATATACTTTTTGTTTGATGTCTGGCTAGAATTGGGAGGCACTGCATGCATCTCTGAGGCCATTTGAACCTTCCCTTCCCAGGCACTTATCTAGAATTGTCTTCAGTGGCACTTAGCTCTGATAGGAATGTCAGTCATGCCCCTTGGCTTTCAAATTTATTTATCATTCTGAGCAGAACTTGAGGGAAAGGGGGCTTTTTTTTTTTTTGCAAGTGTCAAAATATATTGTATTTGATAGAAAATAAAGAATAGTGATGAAACTTTTAAAGATGATTTTATATTGTTTGAAAAACAAACATTAGGAATGGGTAGAATGCTTCAAACCATTATAGCCAACTATTTGATTAATGTAAAAAAAAAATGTGTTTTGACCTATACTGAGAGACCAGCTCATGGTCTCTAGTGAGAAGACAGAAATGAATGTAGAAGATTGCTGCCAGGTAGCTTGATTTCAGACAACTTCATTTTCAAGTTTACTCTTGACTGAACCAGCCTTATAAACTTCAGCAGTTTGTCTCAGTTCTGGCTTATTGCAAAGAAGAGAGCAAACTGGACATCTTTGCCATGTGGTAGATTTTTAGACATAAGTAAAAGTTATCATGGTTGTCTTATAATGTGTTTTTTTTTTCTTGATCAGTATTTTTGTTTAATAAAGCTTGCTTCAAATTCGGCCCAAAATAATAGAATTGTTTTTTTTCCCCCTAAGGTGAGTTTCAAGATAGCATAACTAAAATTAAGGTAAACCAATTTTTTTTTTACAGAGGAAGCATGCGCTGAAACTAGATGATCCCAAAAACAAAAGACTGTCTTGAACTGTGCACACAGGTGTGCTCGCCTTGGGAGTAATCAAAGTAAAAGACTGTAAGAACTTAAACAAACATCTCAAATAGAAGAGATCAATGCATGCCTCAGAAGCATGACTATAATAATAAATATTTTCATAAAATTTTTAAGGTTACCAGGTCAAAACTGACTCACTTATCTTAATAAATCTTCCAATCTTAGAAGTCTTGTTTTACAGTCTGAAAGTTCAATGTTCAAAGTGCATTATTAGGATAAAATGTTCTATAAATATCTGTTAAATTCATTAGATTCATAACTTCTGTTAGTTTCACTGTGTCTCTGTTCAGTTTCTGTTTCCATGATCTGTCTGTTGATGAGAGTGGGGTGTTAAAGTTTCCCACTATTATTGTGTGGTGTGCAACGTGTGCTTTGAGCTTTAGTAAAATTTCTTTTATGAATGTGGGTGCCTTTGCATTTGGGGTACAGATGTTCATAATTGAGAATTCATTTCTGTATATTTTTCCTTTGATATATATAAAGTGACCTTCTTTATATTTTTTGGTAACTTTTGGTTGAAAGTTGATTTTATTAAATATTAGAATGGCTACTCCAGGTTCTTTTTGGGACCATTTTGTTGGAAAATTGTTTTCCAACCTTTTACTCTGATGTAGTGTCTGTCTTTATCACTGAGGTGCATTTCCTGTATGCAGCAAAATGCTGGATCCTGTTTACATAACCAGCCTATTAGTCTATGTCTTTTTTTGGAATTGAGTCCATTGATGTTAAGAGCTATTAAGGAAAAGTGATTGTTACTTCCTGTTAGTTTTGTTTTTAGACATGGAATCATGTTTGTGTGTCTATCTTCTTTTGAGTTTGTTGAAAGATTACTTTCTTGCTTCTTCTAGGGTGTAGTTTCCCTCCTAGTGTTGGAACTTTCCTTCTACTATCCTTTGTGGGCTGGATTTATGGAAAGATATTGTGTAAATTTGGTTTTGTCATGGGATATATTAATTGCCCTGTCTATAGTAATTGAGAGTTTTGCTGGGTATAGCAGCCTGGGCTGGTATTTGTGTTCTCTTAGGTTCTGTATGACATCTACCCAGGATCTTCTAGTTTTCATAGTCTCTGGTGAGAAGTCTGGTGTAATTGATATGTCTGCCTTTATATGTTATTTGACATTTTTCCCTTTCTGCTTTGAATAGTCTTTGTTTAGTGCATTTGGTGTTTTATTATGTGATGGGAGGAATTTCTTTTCTGGTCCAGTCTATTTGGAGTTCTGTAGGCTTCTTTTATTTTTATGGACATCTCTTTCTTTAGGTTAAGGAAGATTTCTTCTATAATTTTGTTGAAGATATTTATTGGTCCTCTAAGTTGGGAGTCTTCATTCTCTTCTATACCTATTATCTTTAGGTTTGGTCTTCTCATTGTGTCCTGGATTT
>NW_022196902.1:19582132-19593083 GCF_008632895.1 Mastomys coucha
TGATGCTTGCATCTATGGCTCCTGATTTTTTTCCTAGGTTTTGTATCTCCAGGGTTGTCTCTCTTTCTCATTTCTTTATTGTTTCTATTTTCATTTTTAGATTCTGGATGGTTTTGCTCACTTCCTTCACCTGTTTGATTATGTTTTCCTGTAGTTCTTTAAGGGATTTTTGTGTTTCCTCTTTAAGGACTTTTAGTTGTTTACCTGTCTTCTCCTGTATTTCTTTAAGGGAGTTGTTTATATTCTTCTTAAAGTACTCTATCATTCTCATGAGAAGTGATTTTAGATCTGAATCTTTAAATCTTTAGATCTGATCTGAAAGTTTTCTGGTATGATGGTGTGTCCAGGACTTGCTATGGTGGAAGAATTGGGTTCTGATGAAACCAGGTAACCTTGGTTTCTGTTGCTTATGTTCTTATGCTTGCCTCCCACCATCTGGTTATCTCTAGTGCTATTTGCCCTCACTATACCTGACTGGAGCCTGTCTTTCCTGTGATCCTGGTTGTGTCAAAACTCCTCAGAGTTAGCTGTCTCTGTGATCCTGTGATTCTGAGATCCTATGATTCTGATATCCTGGGTATGTCAGAGATCCTGGGAATCAAGCTGCCTCTGTGACCCAGAGTGTGAACAAGTTCCTGTGATCCTAGGATCCTGGGATCCTTTAGACTGGAGTTTCCTCTGGGTGTTGCGGAACTGGCTGCAGAGTTCACACCCAATCTCTGCTCAGGGCACAGGCCCAGACAGGAACGAACCCATGCCACTGGTCTGGCAGAGTTCCTGGGTGCTCAAGTACTGCTGGTCCCAGTTACTTCAGGTGTTGGGGCAGATGTTGTGTCCTCTTCACCTCCGATCCTATTGGATTTTTTTTTTAATATGAAAAAAGCATCTTTGTTTTTATCTCACTAAGTATCCAGAATAAATCCAATAATTTATGTGAAAGTTCACTGCAAAATAATGGTTGCCTGTTCAAGACACATTGAATTTCAAATAGTGTAATGGCTTAAAGGTTGATTAAGAAGCAACTAGACTCAGTATAATTTTTTTATGTGTTTGAAAATAACCAAGTGGGAATTTCAAGTGACTATAAAATTCAGTTGGCATGGTTTATTAGTTTTTTCTTTTTTTTTAAATGGCTAATCTCGGATTTAGACAATGTCTGAGATCACTGGTTCTAGACTACCCTTTTTTTTTTAACTTTCTTTTTTTTATATTTTTATTTTTATTTTTAGATTTATTTATTATTGTATGTGAGTATGTATAAGTAGCTGTTTTCAGACACACCAGAAGAGGGCATCAGATCTCTTTACGGATGGCTGTGAGCCACCATGTGGTTGCTGGGATTTGAACTTAGGACCTTCGGAAGAGCAGTCAGTGCTCTTAACCACTGAGCCATCTCTCCAGCCCCTATTTTTTTCTTAATAGTAATGATTTTCTTCCTGGGAAGGATTCTTAAAACCCTCCTGTTTGAGAACAAATCAAAACTGCTAGATCTGACAGATTTTTTTTTTCTTTTTTCTTTTAACTCTCCCAGGAAATAGCTTGCAAACCTGAACTTAGGTTGAGAATCATTCTCAGTGGAATGAAGACGTGTGAACAAATCTTACAGAACAACTGGAAATGTGTGGTGTGTACTCACTACCACAGTTAAGAAAAGAGTACCTTCATTGCCCTGGTGGATAACACCCACAGAGGAGTTTGCTCTACTGGAGCTCAAAGTTCTACAATGAGTCAAGTTTCTTGGTCTTTTATATCAGTGGTTCTCAATCTGTGGGTCATAACCACTCTGGGGTTCAAAGGATCAATTCAATGGGATGGCATATCAGATATCCTGCACATCAGATATTCACATTATGATTCATAACAGTAGCAACAATGCAGTTAGGAAATAGTGAAAATAATTTTATGGTGGGGGAGTCACCATAATATGAGAAACTGTATGAAAGGGTCACAGCATTAGGAAAGTCAAGAACCAATGTTTTACTTGTTCTAAATTATTAAATCACAACACTTTTTTTCTGAAGGTAGCGATTGAAATGTTTCCTTTTAAACTTGATGAATAAAATCCTGGCTAGTCTGGCTACCCACACCCCTTTGAAGATGCCTGAACTCTCTTCCACAAACACACACACACACACACACACACACACACACACACATACACACATATACACACACCAGACATTTTTTGGTAGGAGATGAATCTGTGAAGTCAGACTACATCTCAGAAAGATTCAAGGAAAAATGTTTTTGAAGTTTCTTGTGGATTGTCTCCTGATAAATATAAATGCCTTTCAGCATGCTTCCTCTCCATCTGAGTGTAGGTTGTAAGTCTCTCTTATGAACCTAGAGCCCACAATCTCAGTACAGTAGCAGGAGCTGTAAGCCTCATTGTTATTTTGCAGCCTGGCTCTGGCTTCCTCTCGAAGCCTATAAATCATTGTCAAACAAGAAAATCAAGTAATCAAGCTTTCTGGCCTAGAATCTGATCTATAGTATTAACTTCCAGCATGAAAAGGTATTTGCCCATAACATTAGTTAAATGCTTTAATAATGAACTTGGATTAGGCAAATGCTTTTGCACACACAGGAACTAGAGGTCCTGATTGCGTCTTATAAGTACAAATCCCACTCCATCTCAGCAGCTTGAACACAAGGCCAAAGGTGACAGGTAACACACTTGAAAGAGGATGGTAGAGGTATTCATAGATGTCTCTTTTTAAAGTTGCATCCATAAATTATATGAGCTTTTTTTTTTATTTTGTTTTCAAATGATGACTTCAGGGCATGTTGCAAATTCATTTCATGCTCAGTTACCTTTCATCTTTAAAATTATACAAAACACGCAATTATTTAGAATGAAATAATTGGTTTAATAATCATAAGCTTGATAGAGAACTTGAATTAAAATTCAGTCTGTGGTATGAAATATCATCGTCTGAAACAATGCAGAAAGAATTTTATATGCACACAGGTTTATTAATATGATAGGCATGTATATTGTTTAACATGATATACTTGTTTTGATGAATTCTTCTCAGGATTGACCTTATCTTTATTAGGGAGCCGGGCATGATATAGGTTGAACACCTCTCAGTTCCAGGGCCTTGGCAAAATTAACCTCCAGTGGCTTGCCAGTGCCTTTGGTGAGCTTCAGAGATCGGATGCAGCCTCGGAACCTAATGTTGGTGGTCAGGCCAAACTGATTAAGGCCACCTGAAAAGACATAGGAGGGTTCACTTTTGTTTCTTGTGCTTACAAATGCTGGCGATCCAACCCGACACCTTGTACATGTTGTACGAGAACTTTACCACCAGGTTGACCATTACTTTCTCAGCCTCACTTTTGAAACATGGCTACATCAAATGCTTACAACCACATTTCCAAGTCAAATCTCTAGCTTGAGATTAATTTGGATCACTGTCTATTGTATACTCTGTGATTTTGCTTGGAGACTTGCTAACTTATTTGTAGAGAATTATTACCTTCTTAAGAGATATGTTATAAAGTATAGAAACTTCAAACAAATAATTTGGTTTGGTACAAACACATTTAAAGTTATACCCAATTATAGCTGAGCCTGGTGGTGCTTGCCATCAGCACGACAGGTAGAAAAGGAAAACCCAAGTTCTAGAGTAGCCTGGACTATACAGGAAAAACCTGCTTCAAAAATAATAAATAAGGAAATAGGTTGTGGTGGTTTAAATATGATTGACCCATGGGAAGTGGCAATACTAGGAGGTGTGACCTTGCTGAAATAAGTGTGTCACTTTGTAGCTGGGCTTTGAGGTTTCCTAGGGCTCAAGCTCTGCCCAGTGTGGAAGGAACTTCCTCCTGCTGCCTGCAGAAGACAGTCGCCATCCTCTGCACTGCCTTCTGATCAAAATGTAGAGTTCTTCCTTACAGAACCATGTCTACCTGGACACTGTCATGCTTCCCACGATAGTGATAATGGAATGAATCTCTGAACTGGTAAGCCACCCCAATTAAATGTTTCCATTAGAAGAGATGCCTTGGTCAACGTGTCTCCTCACAGCAGTGAAACCCTAAGACACAAGTAAACACCAAGAACCCTCCTAATAAATATTATACAGTTGTATTTAAAGATGCAAAGAAATTTGTGAAATATTTCTAATATTAAATTAGGACATGGGATGTTCTAACACTGCAGAAATAAAACCTCAAAGTGTTCTGTTGGTTAGAGGCTTATGGAATTCTTTTTTAATTAACAAGGCTTACTTTTTGCAACACAATTCAGGAATGGAACTGTGTGGGGAGAATTCTGAGTGCTTGTGAGAACACTCTATGAAAACAAGAAGAGTCTTGTGTCTTCAGTTTCTTCAAAACACAGAATTGCTCTTGGAATGTGTCCGTGCTCCTCCCAGGATTGGGGTGAGTTGATTTCAGATTACTCTTTATTGCCTGCTGCTGTTTGTTATGCAGCTAAGTGTTTAAGCTGGTCTCTATATGGAAAGGTGTTTCTGTCATGTGTTTCTTATCCTTGTGGTTGAATACCTTACTCATGTGATTTTTCTTAACCTTCAGAATATAAATTGCCTGATTCTTTGAATAAAACTGGCTATCGTACAATTGTTTACTCTGCTTCATTTTCAGCCCTGCTTTTCCATGTTTATGCCCCCAACTAGGGCAGTAAATAGAGACACTTCTCTCCTTACACCTGCTAGGTCCTTGGGAGGATCTTGCTTCATAGCCTGTTGGCAGAGAGGTACAGTCTCCCTCAAAATATTATGAATTTATTCCCGATAGAAGTGTTTATTTATATAGCTCAAAAATTTTATTAATGTTTAAAAAATGCACAGTTGTAGATCTTTAAAAAAAAAAAAAACAAACCAAAAACCCAACCAACCAACCAAACAAAAAAAACCAGGACCTGGAGGAATGGCTCAGTGATTAAGAGCACTAGCTACCTTTCCAGAGGACCAGTGTTCAATTCCCAGCACCCACAAGGAGTCCTCCCTCTCTAATTCCAGTCTCAGGGGATCTAATGCATTCTTCTAGCTTTCCCAGGAAGCAGCCATGAACACTGATCACAGACACACGTGCAGACAAAACACACATGTACATAATACAACTTTTAAAATGTAAAAGCCAAAAGTAGCTCTGGAAGGAGACCATCCATCTCCTCTAATATTGTTTGTCCTGTCAACCTATACTGAATACTGCATATTCTCTTTTCTTACACAAAGTCCTTCTGCCTCAGAAGCAATAATAAGCCTTTCTTCCAAAATGCTGACAGCTTACTTTAGGAGTCTGTCACTCCGGTGCTCATGACGAAACTAGACTTGTTGCTCAGCAGCCCCTGCTCCTGGCTCCTTAGGGAACTCTGGAGTTCATATGCTGAATTTAATGTATCGATGGATTGTTTTTGATGCAGATTTATTGCTTAGGTTCCCTTGTAATATGAATATGAACTCTTTAATAAGTTATGTGGGGAATTAGCTACATTTAACCTGGAGGATTCCAGAAGCAGAGGAAATAAGTTGGGCAGCATTTTGTGATTCCTCCGATATATTCATCTTAAAACCAGGAAAAAAGCCCTCACAATTCTGGTTTAAACTGCTGTTAAATGCTTTATATCTTTTATAAGGCAAATTCATTTCCTTTAGCTTTAGCCTCCCCTTGGATAAAACTTTGGGGGATGATTATGAAAATTTTAGTCCCATGTGGTTTAAATAAATGGTCTTCTCATTTTACAGACTGGAAATTTTAGGCCAAGTGTTATTTATGGAAAGAGATTCTAAAACTTAGAAGCAAGTGGCCTTAAGTACACATTCTTGGATATGCTTATACAAATATACATGTTTAAAACCACAAACATAAGGAGCAAAGGACACGTTTGCTGGAATAACCTGCACTCACCTGGGAAACCGCCAACAAAAACAGGGTCATTTGTATCGGCTGATGTCGATGCTGAGTTTGGGCTCTGGGCATCCACCTGGCTCCCATCTACCACCAGCTCAAGACGGTTTTTGATCTTCTTGGCAGTGACCTTATGCCACTGTCCGTTGCATATATGGCCTGGGATCCCAGCATCATACACCGCAGTGAATCGGCCAGCGCCGTTATCCACATGGAACATAAGCTGGAGAGTAGGAAAGTGTGCTGTCACAGGTAGCTTCAGTAGAGGAGAGCTCCGCAGCCCACACAATGAAAATCAGAGGCTGAAGTAATCACAACTGGGGACCATTCAACCTTCTCAAACACTGCACAAAGTTTGGTCTGGAGAAATAGCTTAACTAGTAAAGTGCTTGACATGCAGAGAACACAAGCCGCTACATTCTTTAAACCAGTTAGTTTATTTAAGTATTCAATTCTGCTTATCTATTCATGTGCTCATCCCTGCCTCTGAGTTCTTGGAAATTTTACTCTATTGTTTATCGGAAAGTTTGAGGAATAAGGGAAGTAGAGGGAGGCATGGAAAGTGTGCTTTAGATTACCATTACTTTGTGGGAAATGTCAGCACCACAGGACTGAAATAATGGGCACAGTTGAAGTACTTAGTTTCAACTTAAGTTGAAGCTCTTAACTTGGTCCCTCAGATCCAATGGGAAAAACCTGGATCATGGGTTTGGAATCTCAGCATAAGAGAAGCAGATTGGGGTTCCCTAGCCATTTTGCTTCCATGGCTTACTGTCCTTCAAACCAGCAACTTATAGTATCTCAAACTGTAAGGTGGCAAGCTCCTCAGGAACAGTGCTACACACTGTCCTCTGGCCTTCGTTATATATGTGTTCACCTGTGCACAGGTGCACACACACACACACACACACACAAACACAAACAAAACAAAACAAAACAAAACAAAACTTAACATTGCCTGTGTTAGTTGTCAAGGTGTGTGGTGGTAATTCAGAAAAACAAAAACAAAAACAAAAAAACAAAAAACAAAAAAAACAAAAACAAAAACCACTTGAATCCTGCACCAAAACAGAATCTAGTCCACACAAAGCTTTTCAGCTACACAGCTTTTTGGAGCATGAGGGTTCTTGGTGAACCTCACAAAACTTTCTCAGGAGATGCTGCTTCAAGCAACTCATTAATAGACTTTCAAATATATTTTAAAGTATTGTTTTCAATTTAAGCTTTTGATGCTTTAATTGTGTTTTTCTTTCTCCTGCACGGTTTTCATTTTATATACAGGATTGAGAGTCACATAAATTACTTTTGGGGGCACGTTTCATGTCACAGGTGCCAAAGACCTGAGCCAGAAGGCCAGTTAAATTCTCAACAAAGAAAAACTTGATTAAAAGTTCTTGTTTAAATGAGAAAAATCTGTTTTTAGTAATATGGCAAAATACCTGAAATTTGAGACATCAGAATTCTTTTGAAGCTGATGAAGAAAAGGAACATGTTGAAATATTAAAAACATTAGTCAGCTAGGGAGTGTACTTGACAAGGTGGATAAAATAAATGTTTTCTTTAAAAAAGATTAATAGGGCTAGGTGACGTTTGCAAAATATATAGTTATGTAAACATTAGTGTTTGGAACACAGAGTGGAGTTTGGAAAAATGACATTTTATTCTATGAAGAGACTGATGGGAAATTGCATGACAGAGTAACACATAAATGGTAAAAGATTACTTGCAAACAAGGAAACTTGAAAGAGATGCAAGGAATGTAGGCTTTGAAAATTCAAGTGAAACTAGGAAATTTTGTCTGTCTGTTCCTTTTTTCTTCCTTCTAACCTATAAGCATCTGAGTGTCTTTTTTCTACTGTTTATGGGATGGTTTGAACAACAAGGAGAGGATGTCAAGGAAGATATGTTTTAGATCATGTTCTTGAGCAGTGCCAGCACCTCAAGGTGGAAATAGAAGCTCAGTGGAAGCACAGTCTTCATCTAAAGCCAGGTAGAAAGTCTGTGAAATATCTTGCTTATTCTCCTCTTTTAACCTGCTTTCTACATTGCAAAACACTATCAGCTCATCTCCTTACAGTTTGCTGTCCATGGATAAGGAGGTATTTATGATAAGGTTATTGGTTGTACATTTGTTTATATTTGCTCTTTTGGAGGAAAGCATCTGAGTGCTCCTAAGTGAAAATTGGAAACCTGTATGTTGCTGGTCTCAGTGATATAGGGTGATGTAAAAGGTAGGCTGATTTCAGAATACCTGAGCCACCCCTTTTCCCACTGCACCAGTAATTTTGTGGACTAGGTGCATAGATGGAGGTGCCCTTGGAGCATCACACTAAAAGCTGGGTATCCAAAACTACTTGGTCCACAGTTGGTCAACACAGCTGTGGTACAGTATGATAGACACATTTAAAGTATGGCCAGTGCACAGGACAGGTGTGATAAACGTGTACACAGGTTTTAATGATCCAGAAGGATGAGAAAATGGAACATAGCTCTCTTGCAGTGAAGAAACTGGCAAGACCTCAAACCAAAGCTTTGAGTGGGGTGCCAGTATCAGGAGAGAACACTCAGTAATTTGCTTACCTTCTCTTCGATCATTTCAATACCCATTCCATCCATCTTCTGACTGCTCACTCCCAGGAGGA
Organism: Mastomys coucha; assembly: GCF_008632895.1. Taxonomy (NCBI): domain Eukaryota; kingdom Metazoa; phylum Chordata; class Mammalia; order Rodentia; family Muridae; genus Mastomys; species Mastomys coucha. The sequence goes on from NW_022196902.1 coordinate 19,590,652, forward strand.
CTCCAGTGGGCCTTGTGGTACGGAATTCAAATTCCACAAGAAGGTCCAATCCAACTTTGAACCCACCAACTGGGAAAAAAAATATTGATTAGAGTTTGGGGTGAATTAATTTCAATCTGTGGCTTCCCCAGCTGTGTACTTTACACTCTTGGTTGCTAATGTGAGAGGCTAGGACTTCAGACTGCTCATAGTTTTCCTCTTGGCTAGGAATCTGGCACACAGTGGAACTTTAATCATTAGATAACCAAAAGTATGACCACACATTAGGACTGAATCAAGGGTTCTCAAAGCCAGATATGAGGCTTTCCAAAGTCTGCTGGACTAAGGAAATCATTTCAATGAATACACAGTAAAATTTTATTAAGACACTCTAAATGGCACCACAGTGATTGGGATGAGTTCAGACAGTCCTAAATATTTTATTAAATGAAAGGTGGCAAATATAATTTTTTATGGAAAGATTCTATGACACGATCTTTTCTATTTAATCCAGCTATTTTTTTCAATAGACATTTTTATATTTAACTCATAGGTTTAGGCCTTATATAAGATGTTAAGATGTTTCATTTAGTAATAAAATGATTTCCTAAGAACAGCTAAGACTACATGAACTCTACAGAATATTTGGAAAGCACTCAAGAAAACTCTATCTATGTCAGAAATATGACCACAATTATTCTGATGGGAAGGCTAGACTTTCTGTTATCCTGTGAATCTTGATGAGTTTGCATGGAAAGGGTTGAATAGATTTAAAGCAAAAATTTAAAGTAAAGGGTAGAAGGGATGAACTGTTTTGGAAAATAGAATGGCAAGCAAGAGGAGAAAGGAATGACAAAAGGTGCTTCAGATGAAGAGACAGCACTGAGGACAGATGTTATCCTGTGATTGGGTGGCTGGATGACTTCAAGAATGGAGATTGAACCTCTTATATTGAATGTGTACAGTTTCCACCAAAGTAACCTGCAGCTCTGACCAACCAAGTCTTATGTAAATTGTACTTCACTGTGAGTTGAAGGGATGGAAAAAACTATTGGAAATTGAAGATGTGATTGTTGTTGTTGTTCCTGTTTTTGGTCTAATACAAAGAATAGGTAGGATAACAAGTGAACCCATCAGCCACGGATAACAAGTGAGCCCACCAGCCACGGATAACAACTGAGCCCACCAGCCACTGATAACAACTGAGCCCACCAGCCACGGATAACAAGTGAGCCCACCAGCCACGGATAACAAGTGAGCCCACCAGCCACGGATAACAAGTGAGCCCACAAGCTACGGATAACAAGTGAGCCCACCAGCCATGGATAACAAGTGATCCCACCAGCCATGGATAACAAGTGAGCCCACCAGCCACGGATAACAAGTGAGCCCACCAACCACAGAAGCTGAAGCTTGGCATCATAAGCACTTGTGGATTTGCAGAAATCTCGGGGAATATTTTTATTTTCACAGCACGTGACATGACTTTTGTGTGACGTCATAGCCTCAAGTGTTTCCACACCTGATATATCCCTGTTTTTCAAAATTCTGCCGCTGCAGAGGTGGGGTTCTGCCCTAGCCCATGTTAGAGGATTCTAATGTGTATTCCACAGCTCTCCATAGAAGTATTCAACTCATATAATAAAGCTTTGCTCAAATATCTGTTTCTCCATAAAACCTTTTCTGATTTCCAAACAAAATTAATTGTCCTTGTAAATCTGCAGAATACTGTGCACCTTTTACAGTATTTAAAAAATTACTTTTCTATGCAAAAAATAAAAATCTACTAACTCAAAACATCCAGGAAATCCAGGACGCAAAGAGAAGACCAAACCTAAGGATAATAGGTATAGAAGAGAGTGAAGATTCCCAATGTAATGGGCCAGTAAATATCTTCAACAAAATTATAGAAGAAAACTTCCCTAACCTAAAGAAAGAGATGCCCATGAACATACAAGAAGCCTACAGAACTCCAAATAGACTGGACCAGAAAAGAAATTAATAATCAAAACTGTTGGCAACCAGCACCAACGTAAATAAAATAAAGGGTTCTTCTGGTAATAGGAGTAATAAATAGGTAGAAAGAGATTGAAAGAGATAGAAGAGATAGGCTAGCCATACTATACCTTACCCACGTGGGAAAAATAAAACATTAGACAACGAGCTCTGGTCACTCAGTCATCTTGATTTTAATACCTCTCCTTTGTTCCAGCAACAGGCAAAATACCTGGGGCAAAACCCTTCCCCCAAACTACGTCAGTGTAACAGTCCAATCAGTTACATCCTTCTTGCTCTGTGGGGGTGGAGCTTCTGAATGTAACCAGTTCTGTTCAACAGGTGGGCAGCGCTGTGTTTACTGTCCCGGCTTTGGGGAGGGAGTCTACACAAAACACCAAATGCACTAAACAAAGAAAGAATTTTAAAAGCAGTAAGGGAAAAGGTCAAGTAACATA
>NW_022196902.1:19594431-19624235 GCF_008632895.1 Mastomys coucha
ATAGCTTTGACCATAACAAGAAGTCTGTATCCAAAAATCGTGCCTACAATTCATTTCTTGATGAAGCAGAACTGTCAACTCTCTGCTACAACGGAGGTAAAATCCTTTGGTGATGTGAGGGTCTTTGAAGTACAGCCTTATTACAATGAAATCCAATGTCTAAAAATTGTTCTTATTTTGGGCTTGTACCACAGTAATAGCCAAGATTTTAAACTCTAGTAAATACAAAACAAACAAACAAAAAGTCTTTATATATGTATGTTCATTTAAGAAAATTCTAGTAGTGATGTATTGTTTTGAAATATACAGTTAATATGTTTGGAGTTATTTAAAATTTATATTGAGAAAAACATACTTTCCCTATTGCTGTAGACAAACATCTACATAAGACTGTTAGATTGATTGTTTAATATCAAACAACTTTTATAATACTTATTTTTATAGTTATAATATTTTATAAATTTTAAGAAATATGACAAAAAGATATTGTAGGTATTGAAGGGGGGTCTCTGGGAAGAGTTGGGGTACAAAAGGGAAACAAGAATGTGATTTAATTCTACTTACTTAAAATATGTTTTTAAATGTTAACAAATTCAGATAAATTGAAATTATATAACTTTTCTCATCATAATGCAATAAAAGTTAAAAAATTACTTTTCTTTTCTTTTTGTGATTTCTTCCAAAATTGAATTTTTATCATTGGTAATATATTTCTAAAGGCAGAAATTACATTTTATTTCCCTATTTATTATAATTAGCATTCACACATTACTGGTTCCTTTTTTTTTCCTAATGAATAAATATGTGGGACTCATGGTCCTGAATATTCTCTTGTAGTAGCTAATTCAAAGAGTTTTATGTGAACAGAGATTACTTCTTATTGTCCTTTCCAATGTGTTGTTCAATTTCAGTAATGCAGACTTATATTGGAAAGTGATACTTAATGCCAAGCATAATGGTATCTTTTGGCACCATCAACAACAAATGGGTACCACTGTGCCTGTGTATATATGGGTATTTGCGTAGGTGTGTGTGTGGGTGTCTGTGTGTGTGTGTGTGTGTGTGATGAAATGGAACCCTGAGAGGACTTTTGGACTTTTAAAGGAAGAATGAAAGATGATATCTCATCTGCTGAAAGTTAGACAAAGAACATTGAAAAGGAAGACATTCCATGTGAGCCCTCTTGTGTAGTTAGGTTTATTTTGCTGCCACTGATCTCCAGTGAAGGAAATAGTACAGACTCTCCAAATAACCTTTCTTCCTATTACTTAATGTTTTTTCTTATAAGCTTTTTATCAGAATCACTCACATGAGTTTTTGTTGTAGATGTTGGTTTGCTTTGTCTCTTAAAGACAGAACTGAGGGCCTCAATCATGCTAGCCATGCGCTTTACCATTGAACTGCAGCCCCTGTCCCCATTAATCATACATGAATGTTTTAGAGGTAGTTTTTGCTAGTGATAGAAACTAGTGTTTGTATTAAATGAAGAATAGCTCAGGATGCTGTGGAACTATCATTTTTTTGACACAGGCAAGAAGTCAGCATTTATATGTCATGAATATTTAACAGAGAGGAAGCAAAAGTAGCTTACCTGCTTTAGCAAAACCAGTTCCATCGAAGTACGTCCCCCTCTCTGCATTTGCAAAGCATGTCCCAACATGAAAACTGGAGGTAGGCTGGTCCAGATTAACAGGGGCTTGTTCCATGTGAAGATTCCTAACACAGCCGTCCAGGCTGTAGGTCACCTGAGCAGTCAGGTCAGAAGGAACAGATGCCAGGTTTAGCAAAGTTGTACCTCTATATGTAGTATAACCACCTGTGGGGTACACTGCACATAGTCATTAGCTAGTTGTCCTACAACATACCTCAAAGCTGTCTGGCCCTGGACCTTCGTACCCCAGACTTCACAGCACAGGGGACAGAAATCCAACATTAAGCTTGTCCACCAGGATGCATCTAACTGTGACCACTATGATATTCTGAGGACCTAGTCACAGCATGTGCCTATTGACTTGCCAGAACTGTGAGCTCTATCTAAGGATGGTAACTTTTGATTCATCTCTTATATTCCCTGATTTCATATTTCTATGAATAATTTGTTAACCTTACTATCAATGGGTTCAGTTGTGATCTGTTTCAATTTCTACTAAAAAAAAAAGACAATTAAATTTTGATCAGTTCTACTGTCTTTGGGACAAAAGCCTAATGGTCCCTCCCCTAAGAAAATACTTGTTTAAATCATGAAAGTTTGTATAAAAGATTTTAGTGATGATGGAATTTAGAACCAACTTAACCCTATGCTTTCTGATACATTATAGTCCATTGGCTTTAGAAATTCAAGTTGATCATTTTTGCTACTATCACTCCAGACTCTTATTTTTGATAGATAGGTAACATATCCCATAGTTATGAAAAGGGTGATTTGTATTATTCATACAAACACACAAGTGGTGGCAAGAGAGAGGAAGAGAGAGACAGAGAGAGACAGAGATCTCCAATGACACTTATTAATCAAGTAGAGAAGTGTAGCTGCTTGTATTACAGATGCTAATTAAAATTCCCTACTAAATTGCTCACACGAGTGTCTGCACATAGCTTCTTGGAACCTGTCTCCAGTTGGTTCTGATTGGTAAATAAACATACCAACAGCCAATAGCTGAGAAGACAGACAGTGGGTTTTGAGAATTTCTGTGGCTTGGGACAGAAAAAGAGGAAGAAGTTCCTCTTATGCTGGGAGAGGTGGAGGAAAAGAGAGAGACCATGCCTGAGAAGAGTGGAGTGTTGAGAGACATAGAGAGGCCATGTGAGGATCCAGAAGAGGACAACCCAGAGGGCTGCCCAACTGGGTCCAGGGCAGCCAAGGTAGAATATAGAATTTAGTATATAATAACTAGGGATTATCAGAAAAGGTGGATTAAATGGCATGGAGGTTAAGAAGTGGCTCAGCTATTACATTGTTTAAAGCCTATCACAGTATAAAGGCTATGTGTGTGTGTCTTTCACACACACACACACACATACACACACACACACACACACACACACACACACACATACACATTTTTGCACAAGTCACTAACTTTACCAAATAACCAACACCCAACAAGGAATTAGACACTCACTGGACCAATTCTGCGTGTGGTATAGTTGATCGGCAATCCACCGACATACAGAATCCCCACAACATCCAGGATGTCGGCTTTCTTGGGACTGATGGTTTTGTTGGAGGCATCATCTACATAAAGAATTCCCTCCTGCTTCACTCTCATAATCTTAATCTACAAAATGAGGAGGCATCATCAATGTTAATCTTAAACGAAGCCAGAAGACAAAGAATCTTCCTGGTAGTTCCAAGGAAAATTGGTATCACTTAAGTGCTAAGTCTATAATATGAGTGAAGGAAAATATGTTTTACAGAGCATATCAAATTCTGCCTTGGAATGCAATTTCTTTTCTGAGTAAGTTTTAGATAAAATTTCGAACACAGCTTAGTAGATACATGCCTCAAAGCTAGATGTGCCATGAACAGTTTTGAAGACATCTCCACCTTGAGCTAAGAGAGCTGCAAAATTCATGTCTTGATTATTATAATCATGGTTATTGAAACAAGGTCTTATATAGCCTAGGTTGGCTCTGAACTCAAGACCCTATCACTCCAGTGTCTCCAGCACTAGTATAAGTATACATCACTGAGCTAGGTTTCAAGCTCTACCTTTAGTAATGTATTAATTTGGATGAGTAAAGACTGGGCTCCTAATACGTCTTCAGTTATTCATAGTATCCCTTCTTGTGCAACATTACAGGTAGGGAGATCAGGGCGGGAGCAATGCTATTCCTATAGCAGCTGACTGGTCTGAAGTCAGGGAGGAAAATATAAACCTAAGATCTGTGAACTCATAAAAGGGGTGTATGAGAGAAGGAAGAAATGTGAGGCCTGGGGAGTCTGCATTTAGTTATGGGATGATGCTGGGGCATAAAGAGTACTGGAAAACAAGTTACAACAGGATTAGAATAGTACAGCTCCACATTTTAAACACATCTATTTTGGTTTAGGAAGTAGGATTTTTTTTTTAAACATTTACAAGTGAAATCTGTCTTTACTATTAAGGCTAATTATCCTACATAAATTGCCTCTCCTAATCTCAACTTTGTGGTCCATCAATATGTCTATTTTTTCCCTCAAGTGTTATATTTACTCTTCTATTAGCTGAAGAACAGAAGAAATTAACAAAATCTTTCTGACCAGAAACCTCATTTGCTACATTTTTTTCTCCCAAGCCAAAAAGGTCTCATGTCTTATTTCCAGGGTAACAAATTGATTGGCTTGAGGTTTATATTATAATTCTATTTTCTTCCATTTGTTGGCTCTCTCTCCAACATGACAAGCCAAAGTAGGTTAATATATCAAATCCAACATCTAATAATATTGCATTCTGAAAATTAAACTTTTTATTGGTCTACCTAGGGAAACTTTACTTAATAGGCTATCACAGGTGCAGAGAGAACTTTCAAGAGCTTACTTTAATCAGGCCACATATTTATCTACCTGCAGTCATGCCAAAGAGGAGCAAGTTGGCAAATGAGCCTTTTGTGCCCACAATAGCACCAGGTTCTGGGTGTAAGGCCAATGATTAAAGCTGTTGTCAATGGCTTTTGGTGGAAATGGTGCCTTGGGGCAACTGTGCTCGGTCTTGTGGAGATTTTCAGTCTCCTGATTTTTAGATCAGTGTGTGCTTGAGTGAGGGCTAAGTCTTAGGGCTCATCTTAATGTTTCCAGTGTATACTTTGACCATGTATTGTTTTCTTAGTGGAGAGGAATGGCAGCCTTGGAACAAACATTATTTCTCTAAGCCAAGTATGGAAGCCTCATGATGAAAACATTCTGTTGTCTTCTAATTCCTGATTAAACTGATGGAATCATCTTTCATGGCCTGAGCCTGGTTTGTTGACAGTTTCTTGGTAGCCACAGTTCCACTACCAATGGCAGGACTCTGTAGTATCCCAATGAGCCCATAAGTGATGAATCAGAAAGCTACTCACATCTAGACTTGTTCTCAAGCTGTGGCCTATGAACACACCTCTGGCCATTTGTCTGGTCTCTGCCATAGTTCTGTAACTCTAGAGTTAGGGTCTGCATTGTCACAACAGTTCTGTCAGGGGACAGTTTATGGCTGTCTCCAAGGACCCTTCTTAGACAACCACATACATTGTGGGTTGTTACCTTGTGCCACTGGCCATCATTGATTCTTGTGGGGATCATGGTGCTTGTGTCCCCGCTCCCCAAATCATAACTGAAGTAGGGGAAGCCATTCCTCAGCTGAACAGTAGCAAAATCTGCATGATTGATCCGAGCCATGTAAAAGAGCAAGCCTGACTCAGCTTCAGTTCGCACCTCCAGCTCAATGGTGAGACTGCAAAATACAAATGTGGAAAGAAAAACAGAAGACCAAGAGCATTGTTAGGCTAAAACAAAGTGGTTTTATACAAGGATATGTAGGAAGGGTAGAAAATCTGAAGCAGAGGGTCTGTCTAGGGTTATGAATCTTCTACACGAGTTCAAGGCAGACAGAGTTCTATTTTTTACTTTATTCAGCAAATTAAAAAACAAATCTCTAACACTAGAAATTTTACACATAATTGATTAGACTTGATTAAATGTGAATATTCAGCAGTTCTTGTGCCATGTTGCAGAATAATACATACCGGTTTTTAACTTTGGTGTCATCAAAAGCAATAGCAATGTGGCTGTTTCTGGAAAGCCCAAACTGCTTGCTCCCTGTCAGAAGAGCTGGTTCTGATTCTGCCACACAGAGACCCTGAGAAGTACCGGGGACAGGAGATGAGATCACGGCCAGACACACAGGCAACGTTTCTGTCAGAGTGTTCTTTATGTATTCCCTTCCTGACCTTGAATGATGTAGAATTCCTAACACTAAAACTTACCTCTTATTTATTTCTGTAATCTTCAGGACAATAGGTACTTATGAAATGCTCAGTGAATTCAAACTAGTTTTCCTTAATAATGTCTTGGAATTGCTAAAGGAATGTGTTAAAAAAAAAAAACGGATACATTTATATTTTCCTTACTCTGTAAGGAAAACATTGTTCATATTTTTGGGGAAAGTGCAATTTCTTTTCCACATTTATTTCACTGATGAGGAGTTGTGTTCTTAGAAGATGGACCAGGGAGAATTATGGGCTAGCTACTTGGATTATAAAAATAGAAAAATGTGTTCCTCCTTGCCTCCCCATTTCTACTTCCCATTATAGTATTTTTCCTTGGAAATTATCAGTCCACTAGAAGGTTGCTGTAAATTCAGAATTTCAAGATGGTGTATCTTAAAACCTGCAAGTCAGCCCACTTAGGGCCTTAGCTAGTTGCTAGGCAACCAGCACGTGTGGTTTTTTTTTTTTCTTTTTCTTTTAATGCAACCCACCATACACCATTTTCCCTGCTGCTGTTCAAAGATCAGCTTCCTAGGTGCTTGAGTGGGACAGCTAGGTATACAGATGTGCAGTCATTTGCTCTAATGCTATGCTGTCACCACCTGGAAATTCATAATCATGTTTGATGAAGGGGCTCTGCATTTTCCCTTTGCACATAGCCTCACCAATCACATAACCAATCCTGGTGACTTGGATTATAATGCATTGCTCAGGAAATAAGGTTCTTCAAATGACAAAGCCATAAGCCTTCTCCACATCTGTTTTCACAGGCTAGCTTGATGTACAGGTAGCTGATGAAGTCGTTTAGGACCTGGGGTATGTGAGAATTCATAACAATAACATGCACCCTTGCATAAACGTGTCTGCTATTCAGATCTGAATTTAATAGCTGGAAGAAGGAGGAAGCCCCAGCCAGCGCTGACTAGGCAGGTCCTCTCAAACAGTCTAGGGCAAGCTTTTGTGAGGAGTGTTCTCCAACAGAGTACCTCAGACATGACTCATCAGCACTCAGGACATCTTTATGCGAGGAAAAGCCTCATTCTCTTTTCTTTTGAGCTTGGTCAAAGCAACCCATATTATGCCACAGCAGGTAAAAAGGCTTAAAAGTGTTACAGGAAAGCTATAAAAGTGGTCTTTATGGAGGTAGTTCCTTTTTTGCCTCCCAGGAGATGGTCAGCTACAAAAAGAAGACTGGCTGAAATTCATACATCTATGTAAAAGCCCACCAGGAAGGACAGGGTAATCTATTCACAACACACAGCAATGCCTTTGCTATTACATGGCCAACAAAGAAAGCCCAAATGGAAAGCCTTCGGTGGCTTAATGTCCTGGCCTTCTAAGACTATTAATAGAACAAGATTCATTCTCAGCAAATACGGTAGTATGTAGCCTTCCTTAGAATTCTCCAAGAGAATTGTATGTGTTGTGATTTCTTGGTGACAGAATTTCACCAAAACATCTCTAAACCCTTACCTTCAAAAACAGACCCTGAAAACATCAATGGATGCCCTGGAATTAGGGAACAATAATGTGCATGTTGAAGAAATCTACCTTTGGGTAATGCCGCTGTTAGTGATGCCACAGCCACTTAGTCATTCACCAAATAATATGCTAATATAAGTCATATTCTAATATGGCTATCAGAATGGTCAGATGGCAGTTGTAAATAACAGGTATTTTATTGGTGCTACATTGTGGGCAGTTTCAGTCTTGGAATGCCATGTGATAGCTGAACACAATGACTTGCCTGTTGGTAAATTAGAGAGGTATTGAACAGATCCACGGCTGAGAAGCAATCGCCACACCTTGAACATATTATCAGATATTCTAGTCATTTCAGAAATACATTCAGTTGGAAGAAAGAGGATTTAGTCTGTCAATATATAGCATTAAGCATCACAGAGGCAAGAGGAGCATGATGCACGTGATAAGCGTCACTTCTAGGCCCAAGGACACTCTTTTCCTACGTTTTGGATACAATAATCTCTGAAAATTGCTAAAACAACAGCAGCAGTAATAGTAATTTTAAAAAATCAGCCTCAATAGACACTCATCAATCTCAACATGATACACTTCTGCCATCTGGTGGTGATGTTTCATAATACATGAAGCACACAGGGGAAAGGCGATTAAGGACAGGATGGTTTGTTTCTGCTTTGCAGTTGACAATTCTGAGGTACACAGGGGTGCGGGAAGCCTATTAAAGTAGTGTATTTGTTGCTGAAGTAGCTTGAAAGGAAGCCACACTCCCTGGAATCATAGTCTCAAGGAGAAGGGTCAGTTGTCCCAGCAAACCTTTCCAAGCTGTAAACATTCAGGTCAGAATAAAGCAGTGGTCATTTCTAATTCCGGTGCAGTACTAACACTTGGAAATACGTTACAGAATTCAAGGCAATGTATGATTTCTTGGTAAGTGGACTTTGAGTTTAGATAGTTGCAGAGCAGAGATTTCAACTGCATTTATCAAAAAGAGCAGCAAGTGATGAGTCATGCTAAAACTTGTGTAATTGCCTTCCTTCATGAGTCAATGATCCCACTAATAAGTGTGGGCTAAAGTCCCATCTGAAGCTTGCCTTTGGTGATCTTTGTAGGTGAATACTAAGTAGGTACTTTTTCAGCACTGGCTTCGATGTCCTGATATAGACAATGCCTGCTGCTGTGTTTGCTGAGACACTGAATCATGTTAACTTCTTGGATGTGAGCTCTTTGGTGGAACTGATTATTTATAGGGATTTGCCATAAGATGGGTTCCACTTGGGGTCTGGAGAATGCATTTTCCCTTTAAATACATGCCAATGCCCAGTTGATTTATCCTATGGGTTCAACTATCTATAGCTTTTAGCATACTGGCACATACTGCAGGGACCACTCTCTCTTGTTCTGCTCTTTTCCTTCTTAGCTCGCTTCTCTTCACTTTCCTAAGAACTTTATCAGAACTCTTCATTTCTACCAGGCTCTGGAAGTGCCACATTCAACTTTCCAGTAAGAGTCACATAAAAGAAATGCAGCCAACTTGTTGTGTGTCAATCCCCATGGGCTGTGCTTGTCCAAAGGCTTGGAATCAATGCTGTGCCACTTGTCCCATTTGAACACATTGATACATTTTTGTATTGATAAGACCAGATGCTTATCAGCTCCATCCCCATCATTCTAGATGAGTAATATTCACAAACATAATATGCAGGGATGTCTTTCTCCTTAGTAATGGGCTAAATAATCAGGGAGATAGTACAAGGGACTGCCAGATTCTGGTGCTGTGAGATAAGATAACATGAAGGAAATACGGTCAAATCTAGGATGTTAGACCACATAAAACCACAGGATTGACATATCCATTTCACAGGGCAGGGCTTTTCCCAGGATACTTTTCAAGTAGCCTGAACCATAGTAAATGCTTTCTTTTCACTATAAGCTGCTGGCAAAGTTAGGGGTGAAGAGTGTGAGGAAGAAAAAAAATGGGCAAGAAGGACAACTCATGTCAGTAAGGAAGTATGGGTAGGTAGAAGTTCCTACTACCAAGATTAACCTGGGATGATTTTAAAATTTCATCTTAAAATGTTGAGACACAAGATCTAAAAAGCATTTTATGCCTGATTTTGAAATTGCTGACAAAGAGAACACATTTCAGTATCTGGGGGACCCTCGGCACTTGTATTCACCCTGAAAGTATGAAAGCATCTATCACCTAGTTCTCACAGAAGGAGATAGCATGATGGGTGTTACCACAGGCTAGACACTCTTCTTGCTGTTTTACTGACAGTATGTTATTCCTCACCTAATGATCATCAAAGCTAGTTGGATTACTTCACGCGTTGGATGTGACCTGCATAGCTCACCCAGCAATGGCAGGTGGTCTCTTCTTCCCTCTCTGCTCCTTCCTAGTTGCCATGACAATATCAATCCTACATTGATTGTGTACTCAATAAATATAGTTTATAAAATAAAATACTAAGTTAACTTTTTTTGTCTTAACTTTTAGTCACATTTAAAAGGAAGGCTCATTTTTCTCCAAAAGAGAAAGCATAGATCACATTAAAATGGATAATATGTATCATTCTGACAGAGGAGCTGAACCTTTCAAATCCTGCTTGGTGTGGTGGCAGAGGCCTTTCACTCCAACACGTGAGAGGCAGAGGCCAGTGGATCTCCTGTGAGTTTCAGACCAGCATGATCTACACAGTAAGACTTTCTCTGAAACAATTTCATGAAGTTGGAAAGTTCTAAAACTATAATTCTGACCCTACAGTCTTCAATGAATTCAATGTGAAGGAGGAAAAATTTCAGGTGTGACTCAGGTCTCTATTATTTGTGTGTATAATTCAAGACTCTTTTGTAATTTCTCTCATGGGGTCACTTATGAGTTAAAATTTCTATGCTGGATTAGAAAGTAAGAACACTATCCTTGCAGAGGATACTGTGTTCAATTCCCAGCATCCGTATGATAACCCACAACTGTCCTCACCTCCAGTTCTAAAGGATATAGTACCTTCTTTTGAATGTTGTGTGCATTAATTATATGCTACACCTACATACATACATGCAAACAAATATTGATAGACATTAAAGCATAAATAGAGAGGAGCTGGGATTTCCACAATCTTTTCTGCCAGTGATGTGGTTCTTCCTGATCAACAAGTTAAGCTGCTCCTCAAGCCCTTGGCTTGTCTAAGCAGAATGTTGTATTTTCGAAAACACATCATTTTGCTAAGAGGAAATGAAAACCAGAATTAGAATATGAGGTTCCAAGAGAGCTCATTTGTAAAAGTCTCCATGTTTTTGAAAGCTGTGCTCTTCAGAAACTAGAGTCATGTGCTTGAGGGACCCCTCTTAAAGCAAAATGTTTAGAATATACAGGAATATCCCAGATCCAAATGAGTTGTATCATAAGAATGAAACATAAGGGGAAGCTAGCTAGGTTCTGGCACTGTCAGATGAGATAACATGTGGGAAGCATTGTCTAACTTTGGATGACTAAGAATTAAGCAAAAACTGGGTTATTCATTTCACAACAAAAAATGAGGTGTTTTATAAAGTCCACTAATGGTTTTCTTTATCCCATCCAAAACAAACCAACACACAAAGATGAAAAACTGATGAGAAGGTCCAAGAGGTTGTGCTTGACCAAACATGATTACTCATTCGGAGTCAACTAGTTGGTGCATTTGTTGGGATCACCTATGTAGCAGATCCTACCAGTGGTCACGCGACTTGACCACAGCCTTCCGGTTGTTATTTGCATTTCTTTTTGTAAAGAAAATGTTTCTAATAATATACATAAGTGAAGACAAATATCTTATAAAAATAAAGTATCATTTTCCAAAGTTTCACCTACACCACACCTGTTGATATTTATATTATAAGAATATTGATTGCAATATATTCATTATTATAATTTCATGATAAACATCCTAGAACCAGAAGACTCATTTTTCAGAGGCTTAAATGCTGATTCATTAAATAATCAGCTTTTCTGATTAACTATTTGGCTTGTCATGTAATAATAATCTTGAGTGAATGAGCCAAAGGATATTGTATCCATGTGTTTTCAAAATCTTAAGCCCACACATGCCATTATTAGCCATGGTTCAGAACTGTGATTGATACATATGCTCCTGATTGCAGTGAGATGGATCATCTCCAATGTCATTGTGAATCTGTAAACGGCAGTATCTTCTGGAGAAGAACAATTCTGACACAGCTGAGCCCCTTATCTCACCTGTCTCTTGGCTTCATGGTTTCCTACTGGAAATCTAATAAAATAATGAGCTATGATGAAGGACTTTAATTCTCAGATGTACTTGGTTCCTTAAAGCTTCTAATAGTGAAAGCTAGAAATCCACTCAGTAGCCCTCAACGGGCTGTCCAGGAACAATGACTTATCAAGGCTAGCTTTCAGACTCTGACGTACTGGATTAAAATCACCATCCTGACATGAGTTTGAATGAACTTGTGAGTTATCTTCAGATTGAAAATTCTCACCCAACCTACTGGAAGTAAGAGATGCCAATTCGTATTTGACAGAGCTGTTATGAGAACTACACATCACATTGGTTAGCACTTTAGCTAGAGGTAGGAGCATAGTAGGTAAGCCTTGAAAAAAAGCAGAGTATACCCTTAGTTTACTTTAGGCATTTAGAAACTATCTTCTAAAATTCTCAGGAAGTTTGACAACTGGGCCATTCATATCCATACTTTACAAGTTAGGTACCTGGGGCCTTGTGTGACTAAGTAGCTTTCTTTCCCACATTCATTAATCTGGTAGGTAGGAGAGCTGGGAGTAGGGCACATGCTGGCTGTGTGCAACTGAGGTTTTCACCAAGGATATCCTCTTGTACTGTGGTGCATTTTGTGTGACTACCTCTGTGCGTATGAGTAATGGAAAAACCATGTTAGACACAGTCATACGTTTAAATGATATAGACATTTGTGATTATGGATTACCATTTTGAAAACTTAAAGCCCCAGATTATATGAGGTGTATGTATAAAATTCAAAGGGTCCACATACTGCCATAATTATCTCTAGGAATTGGTGTTATAAATGGCTTTGAGTCTAGATTCTGAAAATCTGTCCTCTTCAGCTTTCCAATGGGAATCAGTTCTAGTTTATGAACACCAAAAGTAAAGGGATATGAAAATAAAAGCAATCCAAAGAAATCATGAGGAAGTTGGGTTTTTATAGACAGGTTTCTGGTCCTCCAGTGCTAGTGGCAGAATCTGCTAGATATCTTGAACTATTTCCCTTCTGAAAATGGCTCAAGCTAGAAGGTTCCAAAGCAGAGTCTATACGAACACTTACATGTGCCATGGTGGAGTCTGGGAAAGGGAAGGCAGAGGTAGGCACTGGCTGAGGCTGGACAATAACTTCAGCTGGAACTGCTTCACCTTCATCTTCCCGGGGCTTTTGATAGGCACAGCGGCCAATGTCAGCATTTTTGAAGGCTATAGGCTGTGCAAAGTCCATGGGGCTAATAAAACACAATCAGAATGAAAGTTTATCATAGTTTTTCATTTTCTTTTTCCTTAACATTTAAATTAGTCCCCAGCCCTACCTTGAAATGGCCAGGGTAGAATTCCAGGTCTAAATTAAAGGTCTTTCATACCCTCTTTCCTTTCATGGTTTTAGATAATGTGGATGCCACAGGCACTTTCATACTAAATTATAAAGCAAATTGGCAGCAGAAATGTGAGTTACTTACATGGAGTTAATAACAAGGTTCCACACACAGCCTTGAAAGGCCGGAATATTCCTGAGTGGGGAGGGCTGAAATTCAGGAGGAGCACCCCCGACAAAGAGCTTTTTCACTTCAATGGGCTGTTCCTCTGTCAGGTTTTGCATATGTCTTCTGTCTTCATCAACTTGAACAGTGAAGATTCTGATAAAACATTTAAAGACAACAAATACCCAGTACCATTAGAAACGTCTTTCCTGCCACCTATACTCTCTGCTCCCGTGAATTTATTTATCTATTATGTGGTCACTATTACTATTGTTGAGAACAGGTCTAGATATGTAACTTAACCTGGCTTTGAAACCATGATTTCTCAGCTCACTGACAGCATACATGCATGTCTATCCTATAGCACTCTGACCTCCCATAGCTTCTAAAATGGCCCAGACTGCATGACTAGGACCCCCAAAATCAAGCAACTAACCAACACCATTGTTTCCTAGGACGTTGTGTCATATCTTGCTCATTAATTTGGATTGAAAGATTATGGAAACTCAGCAATCGTGCAGCTGTGTCATGTATCTCAGATTCAGGTGGCAGCACAGGTTTCTAGCCCAACACACATTCTGCAAGAGGAGAGGCTGCAGGGCTGTATAGCAATGTCTAATCAGATAAGGATCTGTGAGTTTGGCACAGTATGGGTTGCATTTTGTTTTGCTCTTTGTGTCTTGGTTTGTGCTATCTATTATCTTCTTGCTAGGGGACAAACTATCCTCTTGAGAGCTTATATTGCAGGAATCCAACAGCAAACACTTACAGTACATTTTATAAAGAATGTAGCTGCTACCTTTCGAATAGAAGAGGCAGGCCAGAACAACAAGCTAATTGTTCCTTGCAGTGATTTTTCTCAGTGGCTGTTTCATTAATTTCCCTAATTTGCTTATGAGTGATTACTCACACACTACTAATTGAGAACTGCATACTACTTGGATACAAAGGCAAAGAACCAAGAAATGGAGTTCTAATGATGAAAATGACCTAAGGCATTTTCTTTTGTTCTTTGTAGCAGCAGGTTTTGAGCTTAGTCCTAACAGTGACTAGATATCTGTTTGCCATCATGGACAGGTTATAAATGGATTACTAAGAATTTAGTCTTAATCTTAATCTGAAGACAAGACCTAAATGAATGCCAAATTAATTGATTTTTGTTAGCAATGTGGAGGATGGGAAGGAGAGAGAGCGGGAAGGAGATCAAAGTGATCAAGTCAGAAATAATAAATTAAGATATGTTAGGACTTAGAACTGAACAATGGATCCTTTTTGGTCTAATTTCAACACAGGAAAATAGAATAAAATAAGCTTAGTCATGGCTTGAAATGGCACACTTAAGGGGGTGTAGAGGCAAAGTAAAGACTTTGTTTCAAAACTAGGGAGAACTTTTTGTTTGTTTGTTTTAAAGAAAGGACTGGAAAAATGTGTTGGCAAGAACTGGGGATGCAACTTCATTGCCTGGGGTATTGGAAGGTTATAGGGCTGAGACAGCCACTCACTTCCAGGCAGGAGGCACTTGCTGAGACACACCTTCTCTCAACTTCTTATGCTAAAGCACTGTTTTCTTAACATGCAGAACAGAGCTCCTGAGGACTTAAGTGCAGGTTTAATCCACTACTAAGGGATGTTGACTTTCTCATCTTGATTAGAGTGTTAAGGAATAAGGACTAGTCTCTCTATGGTATATTCACCAACAGTCTTGTTCAATCCAGGCAGTGTGACAACAGGCCTTACCAAGCTCTAATGCAGAAGGAATGTGAGCCTCTAGGAAGCCAGATTGGAATTCAGTATTAATGTGGAGTGTTCCTAGCAGCATGACCTTGGGCAAGTTATTTAATCATGCTTAGTTTCATTTTATTCATTTATAAAATGGAGATTAAAAATGCTTACTTCAAACAGTGGAATACATTAATTAAGAGTTTGCCCAGAGGCTGTGGTACATAATAGGGGCACTGCTAGAAGACTACGGTTGAATTTTCCTCACATTTCATATTCAAGAAACATTAAGTATAAATAACTGATTCAGTTCCTTTTTAGATAAGGATGTTAACAATGCATCCATTCTGATGTGATAATCTGTTTTAGTTATGCTATTTTTAGTGATTCATTGTATCTTTAATTATATGTATGTATGTATGTTTGTCTCTGAGTAGGTATATTCCAGTGTGCGAGGCCTCTGGACTGGAAAAGATGGTACAGGATGCCCTGGAGCCGGTGTTCCAAGTGATTGTAAGCCATGGGATATGGGTGCTTGGAACCAAACTTTGATCTTCCCCTAGACTAGTATGTGCTCTTAACCACTGAGTCATCTCTTCAGCCCCTCATTTCTAACTTTTAACTGATAGGCTACTTTATATAAAAAACTATAATAAACACTCATCTCCCTCTTAGTGTTATGAAAACAGCTAACTATTTTATAATTTCAGTGGTTGATTCACACAGTTTCATACATATATTATTTCTTATATTTTGTTCCTTACTTATTTGGAAAATGGGTCCAATAGTTCTCAAGTCTTATGCAACTGTGTATGTGAAAGAAGGTATTAAAGGAGTATTTGTAATTTATGGAAAGTGAAATGATTTTTTCATTGATATACATGGAATGCTAAGGGCCAAAGATTTATTTATGGATTATATGTAAGTACACTGTAGCTGTCTTCAGACATACCAGAAGAGAGTGTCAAATCTCGTTATAGATGGTTGTAAGCCACCATGTGGTTGCTGGGATTTGAACTCAGGACCTTCGGAAGAGCCATCAGTGCTCATAACCACTGAGCCATCTTTCCAGCCCTGGATTGCTAAGGGAAACAATGTTTGGACTGCTGCATCTGAAGCATGACCTCCAGAAGTCCTAACTTCTGAAAATCTAATGTCTTGTTCTTTAGCTGTATTCTGTGGCTGAGTACTGAATGCTTTTACAGAGAAGGGACAGACTCAACCTAGTCCTTTTTCCTAGTCACCCAAGTAGCTATTTCAGCACTTAGGGTTTCAAAGTTTTTGTCCAATTAGTACTGATGTTCACGGGGTAGACTCCAGGGGAAAGATCAAAATCAAGGCAGTCACAAATAGCAGGGATTGCTGGTTATCAGGAAGTTAGATAAGAAAATGACTGAGTTTCTTTCCTTTAAAGGAAGAGGTAGAGAGGAGGTGATGTGGTAGGGGTTAAAAAGTAGCAAAAGAGAAGAGATGGTCAGTCTTGCAAAGTATGTCTCATAATTTGGTAAAAATCCAAATAATTTAGGAATGCTTCTACAGTTACCACATTATTCTGAAATTTAGAAAAAGAAATGATTGACCTTTAGCATATGAAAAGCATTGGGAGAAAGCAAGTATTTTCAAATTAGTAATAGCATATTGTACTCATTACATAGGAATATAAATCCTTAAAGTCCCCAATGGGTAAGAACAAATAGCAGGCCAAGCACAGATGAACAGATGAGGCATTTAGGCTGGTTATTATTTGTTTTAAACCTGGCTCTTGTTTCTACCATGCAACTCAAGGCAAATTATATACTGTTTTGTCATTTGGGATGAAAGGACATTATACACTTCTCACACACAATTTAGAATGGTTAAACAACAACCGTGGCCTAGAATGTGGCACAGTGGATTCCTTAGAATTGCTGTAGGAAGCAGTCGACTGTTGCTAAGGGTAGTTTCTTGTTCTTGCTTGTAGTGTTGTTAGTGATATCTGCTTAACCAGCTTCATGCATTTGCTTCCAGAATAGACCATGCGTGTATTTTGACCTTGGGGTGCCAAGGAAGACACAGTAGCAAACAGGTTCCTCTTTTGGCACAGAAATGAGATAACCAAACAGCCATATATCTAACACATCATTTCGTAATTAACAATGAATGGCAAACCTGTTTGTTTATATGGCCAATTAACCGAGTGACCAGTTTTCAGAGACATATTGCATACAGAGTTTAATCAAATGAAGGTTGGATTGATGGCCAACAGCTGTGAGTTTGGCACAGTAAAATGCCCTTCTTGAGGAAACACCTGTTAAAAGGACAACTTAACATGGTGATGCATTTTGGAATTTCTAAATTCTTTCTCTTGAAAATAACAAGAGAAAGAATTCTCTTGGTGAACTTTGGTCACCTATGTTTCTACAATCTGCATTTGTTCGTTGAAATAATTTCAGATTTAAGGACTTATAAAATGTCCTTTCCACAGAGAGAAGAATTAATGTTTGGCAAGTCGACTGAAATCTAAATGAAAAGACAAGCAAACTTGATATTCTAAAGTAAGAACTAAGTGAGAAAATCTAGTTGCCTCCACCCCCACCAGACACCCTGGATGTGATACCTTGCTATTAAATCAGTAAAAGTTCTGAATTGTCTGAATATCGGTCACTCATTGTTTAATCATAGTTTTAAAACCTGTCAATCTAGACACAGCACAAATGCTTAGTAGTAATTCAACCCACAAGTAAATGTTCCATATCATAACAACAAAACAAACTAAAGAAGGCTTTATTATTTATGTAGAAAACAAGATGTCCTTGTTACTTATCTAAACTCATACTTATACAAGAGGATACTTAAAACAATCTAGACCTCTTATAAACGCTGCAGCTTCTTCGGACCAACCCTCCGCATCCACGCCCAGCTGCTCTCCCACGTCTTCTTTGGACCATCCCTCTGCATCCACGCCCAGCTGCTCTCCCACGTCTTCTTTGGACCATCCCTCCGCATCCACGCCCAGCTGCTCTCCCACGTCTTCTCTGCGCTTTGAACTTTCATCAGACTAGATTTCCAATACTTATTCTGCCTCTATTTTATAAGTGGGTTCTGGTCTGGAGGTCTGAGACCTCAAGTTCTTAGGCTTCTGTTCTTTCTATCATTGTCCTTCTGAACTAATTACCTTTCTGAATTGTTCCACAGTACTTTGATGAAGAACACTGATAACACTCCCAATAGAGTAAGTACAAAGCACTGTGCAGAAATGAGGGACCAGTTTATATGTTTACGGAAGATTCCCTCACTCAGGGAGCAGGACACGTATCCTTGCAGATTTGTAGAGAAGTGGCCACTATAAATGATTACAGATGACCACCATTCTTCTTTTCTGCTTTGAGCAATTTCTCCCAGAAAGCCACTACAGGGGCCTGCACACCTTAGGGAACAGACAGAGATGAAGTATGCCGCTAAGAGGCTCAGTAGGTCTGATTCTACTGTCGTGCTCCACTGTATTGGTGGCAAGTTTCTAAGCAACTGCCATTACTGGCTTGGAATGAACTAGCAGGCAGCAGCCAAAGGTTGCTGGCTGGATCTGAGCTGTCCTGGTTACCTTATTAGAGAAGAGACATTTAGTGAAGTGCAGGAGGAAGGATTTTTCTTTATAGATTGAGAAGATGCAGTGGTGAGTGAGATGCAAGGTGGTAAGAAGAAAGCATGCAGAAGTGAAACATGAATAGTACAGCTCCTCAGGCCTCTGAGGTTCCCAAACAAAAGATATAAGGAAGAGGACACCAGTGAATGGTCACAACCTGGCATATGTGGTCTGTCCACACAGGGTAGTTTGAGTAGAGAGCTTAGCTGGCAAAGGGGGTTCACATTAGCTAAAATAGAAGCAATTTCTCTGTTTCTAATTACCCTCTGGTTCTTTCTACATGGACAGAATGTTCTCTCCCATCATGAAACAAATTTGGCTCGGGTTTGATGACAATCTTCCTCATTGTTCGTGTCCCCGAGGAGAGATGCACTTCCAGGCGACCCTTGTTGAGGAATATGCCATAATAAGCCTGCAGCAAAACAGAGAAGGTATTGAAGATTAAACAGGCATTGCATATGCCACTGTTTATGTGACTTAGCTGCAGTGATGACATTCTGTCATCTGCCCTAACATTCTGTCTTACTTTTCACAGGTCCTCTTACTGAATCTATAACTAAGCTGGCATCCATTAAGCCCCAACAACAATCCTGTTTCTGCCTTCCATAGTTCTGGGTTATAGGTTCTCATACTGCCACATCTGGCTATTCATATACATCTTAGGGACTTGAACTCAGGTCTTCTACAGGAGTCCTTAGCCATTAATCTATCTCTGAGCCTCTCAATATGTACTTAAACAGAGTTGATGAGGATGCAGGAATGTCTTTTTAAAATCCATTACCATTTTCCTTGTTGAGTATAAGGGGTAGGTGGATATACTAATATCAGTTCTCTGCCAAGTTTCTAATGTTCAACATAATAGTTCTGCTTACTCCTGCCCTCTAACTTACAGGAAACAAAGGGTACCAAGAAACCCATTCTCCATTATACTCACAAGTGGGCAGCCAGTTTCTAGAAATTCAGTTTGACTCAATCTCATGGCATTTAAGTTCTCAGATGTTAATTTGTCTCTAAGCTGGTAGAATAGATCACTGCCACAGACATATAACTTGTCTCCCACAGTTAGAAAGAAGGAAGAGAATTTTCCATCCACAAGCATCCCTGCTCTCTTCTTGTCACTGTTACCATAGAAACCAGTATAGTTTTCATATTGGATTATGAACTTCAGGGAGCTTAGGTGCAGTCTTTGTACCCAGTGCTGTTGGTATATGCCCTTTCTCTCCTATATAGAACTGGGGCACTGGATGTACAGTGACCATTCTGTAATCCCTAAGTAAATAAAGTGTTCTCCATCAGCATTACCATCCCTTCACTGATTCAGAAGATTCTCTATGCAGCTATGTGCCCAGTATACAATGTGCTCAGGATTACCCCTCACCACCCCATAAGCTACCTACTCAAAAACTATTTTAGCTATTGTTTGATATCACAAACATATGTAAGGCAAAACAATCACAAATAACATTCTGGGTATGTCAACTGTTTTCTTTCACAAAATATATTCATTTAGGCAGCACTGGTTCACAACACACTTGGACAGTTTAAATATCGTTTTATTTTGAAGATAAAACTACTACACAATTTTTAAAAGCTAGAAATTTATTATTATTATTAAATGTTTGGGGCATTAAATTTTTGTATTTGTGAAGTTTGTACTTTAGCTATCTTTTTGTTAATTGTCTTAACAGAAACACATTCTCTTTTAAGAATGTACTGAAATTTGGTGACTTAAACCATTTACTCAGTGCTTAGACATTTGCAGCTGATAGGAATTTAATTATTGGTAGTGACCAAGTGAACAAATGTCCTATGGTGAAAATTTAAGAATGCTTGGTTTGGTACTCAATCTCAATATAATCCAAGTATCAGTTGAAAAAGTGAGAAAAGATTTTTAGTTTTCAGGATTAGAAAATGAAGGATTTGGTAGAGCTCCTTTTTTTATATTTATCCAGTGATTACTGCTATTAGTGAGAAGTTCAATATTACTTATCTTCCTCTATGTGTGAAGAAAAATTAAAAGACTTAAGAAATTAATACGGGTGTGTGCATGAGCACACTTGCATATGTATTTGTGTATGAGTATGCATATATGAGTTTAGGTGCATGTCTGATGTCATCAGAGCCTCTGGAACAGGAGTTGCAGGTGGTTGTGAGCTATCATTGGGCTACTTTCAAGAACGCAAGCCATCTTTCCAGCCCTGAAGAAGATTTCATCCTGTCTGACCTGGTCCACATGATGCAAGTGCTGAAGGCATGTGTGTTCGCCAGTCAAATCTGTGGTAATCTGCCATGCAATTTAAGAACCTAGCATTATACATCCAGGAGCTTCTTCCTGCCCCTTCTCTTTCTTTCCCCCACCTTTACTTTCCCCCACATCAAATGTACTACTAATATAGGATTTATTTTGCCAGGATTTTAAAAATCATTTTTGAGGATTCACATATGTATCTATAAATAATATACTCAAATATTTCTTCTGACATACACCTAGACAAGAGATGTTATTGTGTCTCTGTTGCTACTTAGTCCTCATTCATCCAGTTTATCCCTGTTGTCTTATTACATTGTAATTTATCCCTTGCTACTACTGCTTTCTACACCATTAAGCCAAAATACCAGTTTATTGCTCTTTTCTCCAGCTGATGAACATTTGGGCACTTTTTTACTTACCTGCTATAAATAAGAACTGTTCCTTGGGGGCATTTTTGAACCTGTCTCATTGCATACCCATGCTAGTGTTTGGGTTTGTACACCATTGTTGGCTTGTAGTGTACACATACAGTCCACCTTATAGAAGGGAACCAACCCAGCCACCAGAGCAACTGTATCAGTTTCCTCTGTCCACAGCAGTAAAAGCTACCTTTAACAAAGCCTTGCCAGCACTTGACATTATTGTATTTCATAGTGTTCTATCATCCCAGTGGATACAGAATCTACTGTGGACGGAAAATGCATTCCTCTGACTCTCAATACTGAATGTTTTAAAAATAACTTTGCTTCCATCATGCTTTCTCTTCTGTGAAATGTCAGGTCAGATCTGTTCATTACCGCACATGTTTCGGTTGCATCTTGGTTTCTGTAAGCCTTTTTCACATTGTGGTTACAAGGTGTTTTGAAGGTTATATAAACAATGTCTTTTCAAGAAGATGCTTGCATTTTATATTTTTTGATGAATGGAGAGTTTTAATATTATGTGGCTATACTTACACTCTTGTTTTGTTTACTAAATCTCTTCCAAGAGATCAGAAAGATCAAAACAAACTATCTATCTACCTATCTATTGATTGATCTATCTATCATATATAGATGGAGGGGAGAGACAGTGTTTTTTCTTTTTCTATAGCTCTAGATGTTCAGAAACCCACAATGTAGGCGCAGTTAGTTCTAAACTCAGAGAGCTACGCCTGCTTCTGCCTCCCGACTGCTGGAATCAGAGGAGTGTGCCACTACACTGGGCTATTTTCTTCTAAAATTTTTAAACTTGCACTTACTTCCACATTTTTAATTTTCTGGAAACTTATTTTTGATATAAAGTAGAAATTGCTTCATTATTTCCTGACTAGAAACCAGTGGCTCTGTAATTATTGTTTTCTTAATGATCTGGTATGCCATCTTATGGGTAGATTTTGGGGCTGCTTCTAGAAATTTGGCAAGAACTTGTTACTGGGCTCAAGGAAGTAGGCTCAGATAAGAATATTCACATTTGGGTTAATACAAAGCTCAAGGCAAACTCAGCCTAGGAATGTGTAGCTTCCTTTTATCTTGGTCATCCTGATAAGCCCCTAGGAACAGTGACCAGGGAGGTTTGTTCATTACCTTATCTGATCTCTTCATTTATTTCTTTGTTTGATTACTTTGTCTTTAATCTAAGAACTGACTCTATTCTTGGCAAGTACCTAAAATGGTATAAAAGCCGACTAGGAAAAAATAAACCTGCTTCAACATCAGCACTGGCTGAAGTCATGTTATAGTGTTGTCTAGTTGCATTTTTCTTTTTAGTCCTCCCTCCCTCCTTTGAAACCCTGTTGAGTGACTGAACTGGCTTGGTGTAGTGGTGCCTCAGTATGTGGCACCAGTATGTGGGATATAGGGAAAAACACCATGGGAATAGGAAGCACATGCAAAGGCAAATGAAAATAAGGATTTGGGCCAGTGGTGAGTAAACCCTGTAAGAATGAGGCAAGGTAATGTAATTATGCTTAAAGATATGATAAAATCTAAAAGAGGGAAGTTAAGTCAAAAACAGCTTATCCAAGTTTTGACTTTCATAGAAGAAATTTGTCCTTGGTTCTCTGAGGAAGGTTTACAGACATGGGAAAAAGTGGGAGAAAGGATAAAAGGGTATATACAACACGCTGTCCTGAAAAAATACCCATAGATACTTTCAGTCTTTAAACCTAGAGATACTTTAGGTACCAGACAATAAAATATAAAATTAGGTAAGAAATTGGAAGACAAAGATAGTGAAAGCAAGAGGAAAGACCAAGTTTTTTCATCTGCACCTCTTATTGAGGTTTCAGACAAGACAGAAAAGAATGATGGGCCCCCTGATCTAGGGGAGGACATTGACCTGTTTGGGGCAGTGGTCTGTTCAGATAACATGGGCCCAGATAAGTATAGGTCTGGAACTCCAGACCCCAAGTGGGAGATAATTTCTGCCTACAAGGGATGGAAGGAGTTCAGCCATGACTCCTAGGATCCTGGCTCCTGTTTCAGTCATAACCTCTCACAGCCCCCTGCAGGAGATATGCGCTCTGTCATGTATACAATGCCCCAAAATCCCAGCATTCTAGCTGGACCCTACTCTCAGTCATCTGATCATAGCCAGGCATGCCCCAGCCCACAGACAGATAGCTCCACCTCACAATATAAGGGGTGGTTTGCCCCTTCCTCTTTCCTCTCTCACCCTCCTCCTTTTCTTGCTCTCCCCTCTCTCTTGCTTTCTCTCTTGCTCTCTTCCTCCCTGCTCTCTTCTCTTCTTGCCCTCTCTCTTCCTCTCCTCTCCTTCTTCTCCTTTCTCTCTCTTACTCTCCATGGTCATGGCCACCTTCTTTTCTCTTTCCTATAATAATAAATATCTCATGATTATGCATTGCCTCCCTTTAACTAATGCATCACCCAGCCCCAGGCATCAGCAGCGGAGAGACTCAGGCATCGGCAGCAGACAGACCACAGGCTAACAGACCTGGAGGAAGAAGCTGCTAAGGATTATAACAAGGAATGGCCTCCTTTTTGGGACTCTCTTAGGGTATTTTTGCAAAGGAACAGGCATGGATATCCCAAAGAAAAAACTGAAACAAAAAGAATTAGCTCAGCTTGTTAAAAGATTTGAGGAACTTCTCAGAGATCAAAAGAGCAATGATAGTACAGATTCCGAGGAGGATGCACCAATAGTAGAGCCAAAAATGAAGATTTTACCTCCTCCAGTGATTTTGAAGAGCAACAGAGATGAAGGAAAACCTATTATTTTAAATTCTAGTATTACTTTGTTATCACCTCTTCAGGCAGGGCTAAAGTAGGCTGTAGAACAAGGGGAAAATATAGAAGGATATGCTTTGTAATGCCCTGTGTTCAAAACACAGTATCAACAAGGGAACCCTGTTAGGTACCACATTCCAATTCCTTTTAATTAGCTAAAAGAATTAAAAACTGCCTTGCTCAGTATGGACCTACTCCTCCATCTACCATGGCTATATTAGATGGCCTGTCCACTGAGGCTCTTCCACCTACAGATTAGAAACTTAGCTAGCTTATGCAGTTTTTGAGAGAAGGAGATTGTCTGTTATGGAAAATGGAATTTTTGAAAGATGCCAGCGGACAGTAGAGTTAAATGCTAGAGCTAATAATCCAGTTACTTATGAGATGTTAGCAGGAGAAGGTCAATATTAGGACATGTAGAGTCAGTTACAGTTTAATCCTGGTACTTATAATCAAATTAGTCCTAGTGTTCACAGGGTCTGGAATACTTTGCCTATTAAAGGGGATTTGTCTCAAGATACCTCAAAAATAAGGCAGGAAACTGATGAGAATTTTCAGGAGTTTTTTGGAAGGTTGAAAGTGGCAGGGAGAGTGTTTGGAGATGCTAATGCTAGAATGTTTTTAGCAAAAACAGTTGGCTGATGAGAATGCAAACACAGCCCACCAAGCTGTCAGAAGACCTAGCTCAAGTCCAAGTGGATCAGGACCTCCACATAATACCACATACAGTGAAACTTATAGAGAAAAAAGTGGAGAAGAGCCTTGAACACATGGGCACAGGGGAAAATTTTCTGAACAGAACACTTATGGCTTATGCTGTAAGATCAAGAATCAAAAAATGAGACCTCATAAAATTGCAAAGCTTCTGTAAGGCAAAGGACACAGTCAATAGGACAAAAAAGCAATCAACAGATTGAAAGAGAATCTTTCCCAATCTTACATCTGATAGAGGGCTAATATACAATATATACAAAGAGCTCAAGAAGTTAGATTCCAGAGAACCAAATAATCCTATTAAAAAATGGGGTACAGAGCTAAACAAAGAGGAAAAACTGAGGAATATCAAATGGCTGAGAAGCTCCTAAAGAAATGTTCAACATCTTTAGTCATCAGGGAAACTGAGACTCCACCTCACACCAGTCAGAATGTCTAAAATCAAAAAACTCAGGTGACAGCAGATGCTGGTGAGAATTTGGAGAAAGAGGAACACTCCTCCATTGTTGGTAGGATTTTAAACTGGTACAAGCACTCTGGAAAAGAGTTTGGCAGTTCCTCAGAAAATTGGACATAGTACTACCCAAGGTTCCAGCTATACCACTCCTGGGCATATACCCAGAACATGCTCCAACATGAAATAAGAACACATGCTCCACTATGTTCATAGCATCCTTATTTATCATAACCGGTAGCTGGAAAGAACCCAGATGTCCTTCAACAGAGGAAAGGATACAGAAAATGTGGTACATTTACACAATAGAATACTATTCAGCTATTAAAAACAATGAATTCATAAAATTCTTAGGCAAATGGATAGAGGTAACCCAATCAAAAAAGAACACACATGCTATGCACTCACTGATAGGTGAATATTAGCTCAAAAGTTCCAAATAACCAGAATATAATTCACAGACCACATGAAGCTCAATAAGAAAGAAGACCAAAGTGTGAGTGCTTTGGCCCTTCTTAGAAGGAAAACAAAATACTCACAGGAGCAAATAAGAAGACAAAGTGTACAGGAGAGACTGTCCCACCTTTGGATTCATCCCATATACAGTTACCAAACCCAGACACTATTGTGGATGCCAAGAAATACATGCTGAAAGGAACCTGATATGGCTATCTCCTGAGAGGCCCTGTCAGAGCCTGACAAAGACAGAGGCAGATGTTTGCAGCCAACCATCTTACTGAGCCTGGGGTCCCCAATAGAGGAGGTAGAGAAAGGACTGAAGGGGTTGAAGGGATTTGCAACCCCATAGGAGGAACAAAAATATCTATCATCCAGACCCTCCAAAACTCCCAGGAACTAACCCATCAACAAAGCAATACACATGGCTCCAGCTGCATATGTAGCAGAGGATGGCCTTGTCATCCACTAATGGGAGGAGAGGTCTTTGATCCTATGAAGTCTCGATAGATGCCCCAGTGTAGGGGAAGTGAGGGCAGGGAGGTGGGAGTGGGTGGGTGGGTCAAAGAAGACCCTCATAGAAGCAGGGGAGGGAGGATGTGGTAGGGAGCTTCTGGGGGGAGGGAAAGCAGAAAGGGGATCATATTTGAAATGTAAATAAAAAAATATCCAATAAAAAATGACCTTATAGAAAGACTGGAACTATGTACTAGTCAGGGTTTCTATTCCTGCACAAACATCATGACCATGAAGCAAGTTGGGGAGGAAAGGGTTTATTCAGCTTACACTTCCACATGGCTGTTCATCACCAGAGGAAGTCAGGACTGGAACTCAAGCAGGTCAGGAAGCAGGAGCTGATGCAGAGGCCATGGAGGGATGTTTCTTACTGGCTTGCTTCTCCTGGCTTGCTCAGCTTTCTCTCTTATAGAGCCCAAGACCTCCAGCCCAGGGATGGCACCACCCAAAAAGGGCCCTACCCCCTTGATCACTAATTGAGAAAATGCCCCACAGCTGGATATCATGGAGGCACTTTCCCAACTGAAACTCCCTTCTCTGTGATAACTCCAGCCTGTGTCAAGTTGACACACAAAACCAGCCAGTACAAACTATTACAGACTATATTAGATTATGTTTAGACATTGGTCCGTCTTATATGCAAGGTGTGGCCATGGCTACCACACTACAGGGAAAAACTTTACAACAAGTTTTGTTTCAACAGACTGGAAAAAGGTAGAGGAGGATTAATGGGAGTCCTGGAAGTTGTTTTGGGTGTGGACAGATAGGGCATCAAGTGAGGAACTGTCTGAATAAAACTAAGGAAAATAGTAACGAAAGGATTGTTTTGCTGAGGAATTAACTCTATTGCCCCATAACATTGTCTCTGGGTCTGCAGCTGGCCCCCTCTCCTCTATCCATAAGGGAGAGAATTTCTTAAGTCATCTCTCTTAGACCTGTATGCACTAGCCCAATGTGTCCTTCTCCTGCATCTAGGACAGAGCCCTGGTTCATTCCTTAGCAAAACAATCTTTTTAGGATCTCTTCTGAGCCACCCTAGGCAGTGCAGAACTGGAAATTAGACCCCCTGCCTACACAGTATTAACACCTGAAATGAGAATACAGGCTCTTCCTACTGTAATATATGGTCCATTACTGTCAGGAACTGTGGAACTGTTACTAGGAAGAAGCAGTGACAGTATGGTATGATTGATAGATTGCCTCAGGAGTTATAGATGAAGATTATACTGGGGGAATTAAAAAAAATATGACTTCAGGGCTCGGGTTCCTTCTGGTCTCTCTGGGCTGGTGTCCTGAGCAGACCTTGGGTGCAAGTTCCGCAGCCAGTCCCATAAAACCCAGAGGAAGCTCCACTACCAGGCATTCTGATACGCCCAAAATCAGAGGTGAGGTGTACCCAACATCTGTCTCAACACTGGGAGTAACTGGGACCAGCGGGACCAGGCACACAGAAACTCCACCAGGAGAGTGGCTCGGGTTCCTTCCAGTCTCTCTGGACTGGTGTCCTGAGCGGCCCTTGGGTGCAAGCTCCGCAGCCAGTCCCATAAAACCCAGAGGAAGCTGCTGCACTCCCAGGTGCTCTAACAAGTCCAGGACCACAGGATCTCAGAGTCACAGGAACACAGAGACAGCTTGATTATGAGGAGTTCCAGGATCACAGGAAGGACAGGCTCCAGTCAGATTTAGCAAGGGCAGGTAGCACTAGAGATGACCTGATGGCATGGGGTAGGGGGCAAGCGTAAGAAAATAAACAACACAAAGCAAGGTTACTTGCCATCATCAGAAACTAATTCTCCCACCATAGCAAGTCCTGGATACACCATCACATCAGAAAAGCAAGATTCAGATCTAAAATCACTTCTCATGGTGATGATACAGGACTTTAAAGAAAGACATAAATAGCACCCTCAAAGAAATATAGAACACAGCTAAACAGCTAGAAGCCCTTCAAGAGGAAACATAAAAATCCCTTAAAGAACTACAGGAAAACACAATCAAACAGGTGAAGGAAATGAGCAAAACCATCCAGAATCTAAGAATGGAAATAGAAACAATAAAGATATCAGAAAGAGAGACAACCCTGGAGATACAAAGCCTAGGAAAGAAATCAGGAGTCATAGATGCAAGCAACACCAACAGAATACAAGAGATAGAAAAGAGAATCTCAGGGGCAGAAGATACCATAGACACAACATTGACATAAGAGTCAAAGAAAATGCAAAAAGCAAAAAGCTCCTAACCCAAAATATCCAGTAAATCCAGGATGCATTGAGAAGACCAAACCTAAGGATAATAGGTATAGAAGAGAGTGAAGACTCCCAATGTAATGGACCAGTAAATATCTTCAACAAAATTATAGAAGAAAACTTCCCTAACCTAAAGAAAGAGATGCCCATGAACATGCAAGAAGCCTACAGAACTCCAAATAGACTGGACCAGAAAAGAAATTCATCCTGTCACATAATAATCAAAACACCAAATGCACTAAACAAAGAAAGAATTTTAAAAGCAGTAAGGGAAAAAGTTCAAGTAACATATAAAGGCAGACCTATCAGAATTATACCAGAGTTCTCACCACAGACTATGAAAGATAGAAGATCCTGGACAGATGTCTTACAGACCCTACAAGAACACAAATGCGAGCCCAGGCTACTATACCTAGCAAAACTCTCAAATACCCTAGAAGGAGAAAACAAGATATTCCATGACAAAACAAAAGTTATACAATATCTTTCCACAAATCCAGCCCTACAAGGATAATAGATAGAAAACATCAAAATAAGGAGCAAAACTACACCTTAGAAGAAGGAAGAAAGTAATCTTTCAACAAATCCACACAAGTCTAATTCGACCTCTGACAACAAAAACAACAGGAAGTGATAATTACTTTTTCTAAATATCTTAATATAAAAATTGATATTACCAACATATCCTAATCGATTGAAATCCAAAAATATGAGTAATAAGAAATTTGTTGATTGTCATCCAATGGTCTCTCTAATTTGGTAATTGGAGAAATAGGTCCAATAATGTACAATCTATATACACTTTCAGCTTGTTTGTGACAGTGTCTTGCTGTGTACAACATAAGCATCTTGAAATATTACTTCTCCTATCTCAGTCTCTCTATTAGTAGTATTGTTTATTTCATGTTTTACACTATACCACAGTTTTCAGAACAGCTTATATATTTCAAAAGTATTTATATACACAAAAGAAACATAGATGATTAACTAGGGAGGTGGCTTGTAAAAAAATAACAAAGAGTGAGACTGAATGCTTTGCTTGATGTTTGTAACTCTTGTATCAAGTTTGAAGAAGAGGACTTTATAAGTTACTCTTTCTCTGAGATGAATGCTTTTCCAAATTATCATAGCTAATGAACCAAATTCTCACCCTCACCTAATGTCTGTGCCACCCTCCAAGCAGAATCATTGTTCATTGAAACAGTCAGTGAATAACTTTTTAGATAGATCATCTTAATACATACACCATTTCTTAAATGAATGTAACCTGTTCTCTGTGAGCTGAAAATAAATTTACTCACTCAAGGCAAATAGCTTTGACCATAGCAGGAAGTCTGTATCTAAAAATTATGCCTACAATTCATTTCTTGGTGCAGCAGAACTGTCAACTCTCAGTTTAGCTACGATGGAGGTAAAATCCTTTGGTGATGTGAG
>NW_022196902.1:19624465-19643864 GCF_008632895.1 Mastomys coucha
TTTATTGTTATAATATTTTATAAATGTTAAGGAATATGACAAAAAAGATATTGTAGGTATTGAAGGGGTAGTCTCTGGGAGGAGCAGTGGTACAAAAGGGAAAGAGGAATGTGATTTAATTCTATTTACTTAAAATTTGTTTTTAAATGTTAACAAATTCAGATAAATTGAAATCTTGTAACTTTTCTCATCATAATGCAATAAAAGTTAAAAAAAATTATGACTTCTCCTATCCATATTTCTGTCATTCAACCCAGACAGAGAATTGCTCAATTACCCCTTATACCATTGTTTGTAACAAAATTAAAGTTAAAACTAATGTTTGAGGAGCAAAATGATTTGGTTCTTCCAATGCTTATTGGGTCTAAGTGATAAAAACTGAAAGACCTGAGCCTGTTTTAAGAATAAATGAAAAAAAAATTATAAGGCTGCTAGATACAGGAGCAGATGTATCTGTAAAACCTTCTATTCATTGACCTGGATCTTGGCCTTGCATTACTCAGTTACAAGGGATAGAGTAATGTCAGCATCTTGAGCAAAGCAGTGATCTCTTACATTGTGAAGATGAGGAAGGTCATCACAGATATTTTGAACCTTACATTGTTTCTCACCTGCCTGTTAATTTGTGGGGAAGAGATATAATGAAGGAAATGGGAGTCTTTTTATACAGTTCAAATAACAAAGTTATGCAACAAATGTTTGATTGTGGTTATTTGCCTAACCATGTGTTAGGAAAACAAAATCAAGGAAAATTAGAATCCATTATAGTTACCCCAGAGAAGGAAAAACAGTCCTAGCATATTTTTAATGGACACCATTGAAAAGCCTGCACTCTATGCAGGTAAAATTACTTGGAAAAGTGATGTTCCTGTATGGGTGGATCAGTGGTCTCTTACTTTCAGAAAAAATTCTGGCCGCATCAACAGCTAGAACAGGATCATTTGCAAACTGGCCATATTGATTGCACCCATATTTGTAATTAAGAAAAAAATCAGACAAGTGAAGATTATTGCAAGATTTACAAAAGGTTAATGAAACCATAGAACATAGGGGAGCATTACAAGCTGGCTTGCCTACTCCAGCTGCCATTCCAAAAAATACATACAAAATTACTGTAGATTTAAAAGACTGTTTTTATACTATTCCTTTGCATCCTGATGATTGTAAAAGGTCTGCATTTAGTGTGCCTGCCTGTAATTTTAAAGAACCCATGAAGCGATATCACTGGAAAATTTTGCCTCAGAGAATGGCTAATAGCCCTATATTATGTGAAAAAAATTGTCACTGCTTCAATACAAGAAGTTAGGATTTTGTATCCTTCTTTGTATATTATTCATTATATGGATGATATTTTATTATCTGGTTCCTCTGAAGGGGTTTTACTACAAGCCTTTGCATTATACAGCAAGCCTTAAAATCTTGGGGATTAGTTGCTGCTCCAGAAAAGATTCAAAGGCAATATCCTTTCCAATATTTGGGATATCAGTTATATCCTAAACACAGAAAATTCAAATAAGAAAAGATAATTTACTTACTTTAAATGATTTTCAAAAGGTTCTAGGAGATGTTAATTGACTAAGATCTCACTTTAAGCTCACCACAGGAGAACTTAAACGTCTGAAATCCTAATTTTCCTAAACAATTAACTGCTGAGGGATGAATAGCTTCTCAGAAAGTAAAGGAAGCTACTAGTCAACAACATATACAGTATACAGACTATGATCAATTGTTGGGTGTTTGTATTCTTGCTACTTCTCATGTGCCCACAGCAGTTCTTTGGCAAAAGGGACCCTTAATGTGGATTCATCTTTCTTCATCTCCAAAGGAAGTTTTAACACCCCTATTATGAAGGTGTTGCTGTGTTTAATATATAATTGTAGTGTAGAATCATAAAAGTATTTTGAGAAAGAACCAGATGAAATATTATTCCTTATTCCAAACAGCAATTAAATTGGTTATTGCAGAATACTGATATTTGGTCTATTACATGTGCAAACTTTTCAGGCAAAATTGATAGTCATTATCTAAAAGACAAGTTCTTAAAATTTGCCTCTATGCATGCTTTTGTATTTACTATAAACTTGTACAAACAATCAATAGAAAATGTACTTACTGTATTTACAGAAGCCTCACCTAATGAGAAACCAACATATGTAATTAGATCACATGTTTATTTTCTTGCTTCAGCACAGATAAAATTGAATTGGGCACTATAGCCGCTGTTTTTGAAATGTTGAAAAATCAAGGTTTTAATTTATGTATTGCTAGCCGATATTTAGCTCTTGGTTTGCAATTGCTTGAAACTGCTTCTTTTTTAGATACTGCCAACTCTCAAATTTTGCAATTATTTATGTAAATACAACTTAATTTAAGAGAATGTACTGTTTCTTACTTTATAGGACATTTAAGAGCTTATACTGAATTTCCAGAACCCCTTATTGAGGGCAGTGCCACAGCAGGTTTGCATACCAGGCAGATTACAGGCCTTACAGGAACAATTAGCCAAACAATCTCATTCTTTACATCATCATAATAGTAATAGTTTGAGACAACAATTTGGTGTTTCTAGGGAATGGGCACATCAAATTGTAAAGATTTGTCCTCAGTTTCTTCCTGTACCACCTAATACAGGTGTTACTCCTTGAGGATTTGTACCTATTCAATTATGACAAATGGCTATTAATCATATTTCTGATTTTGGAAAATTAAAATATGTACATGTGAATATTTATACCTTCTCAGGTTTTCTAGTTGCAAGCTTTAACAGGAGAAGCAACTAAAAATGCAATTAGTCATTGCTTACTATGCTGAGTGTTCTAAATAAGATTAAAAATAGATAGTTGAACTGGCTATTGTAGTCAGGCATTTGAGATGTTTTGTCAACTATTTAATATTACCCCTACTACTAGGATTCCTTATAATCCTCAAGAACAAGGTATTGTTGAATGGGCCCATGGAACTTTAAAACAATGTCTTCATGAAGTAACAAAGGGGGAGTTGTATCCCCATACATCACAAAATTATTTTAACCATGCTTTTTTTGTTTTAAAGTTTTAAAATTTGGATGCTCATGGACACTCAACTGCTGAGTGCTTGTGGCATCCTCATACTTCCACTACAAATGCTTCAGTTAAACGGCATGGACCCAGCCCTGTACTCATATTAGGACGAAGTCACGTATGTGTTTTTTCACGGGAAGAAAATGGGGAGTGCGGGCTGCTAGAAAGGCTGGTGTGACATTCTCATTTTCCTGCTGATTCCCTTACTAATGATGATGATGGTTCCCACACACAGTGAAGCCTACTAGGCCTATGTTTCAGACCCACCACTGATACATCCAACAGTGTGGTCCAGACTGGAGATTCTCAAGAAGTACTCCACTTCTTGGATCTCCCTGAGCAGAGGAATCAAGTTATAATAAGACCATGACTTTCAATGCATTTGGTGATGAGATTCCTGTTTGCTTTGTGAAGAATACAAATGATGGGTGTGTTTCTATGTTTCCTCAAAATTAGAAGAACAATGTTTCACAAAGCATAACTCAAAGCATAGAGATGAGCATGCATAAACATTATGAATGATCTGCCCCTGATTGTCATGAGATACAACCTTGTGGGTCTGAACCCACAGAGAATGTGTAATAGGCATTTAAAAAATTGTTAAATGAAGAGAATGCTATAATCAATCCCCTATATGGTTTAATGTTTCCAGTAATAGAAAGATTATTGATTGGGCAGGGAATCAATCAAACATTGAGCAAAAGGAGATGTCCATAGGCCTTTGGAATTCAGAAGCAGGCCATTTCCAATGGCATATCTGGAATTAGCTACAGCTCTCTATGTACTTATGTTAACAATAGACAAAATTGGAACAGGATTTGGACTTTGAATAAATATTATTGCATGTATTAAGGCTCTTAATATTTTACTAATTGGTCATGCTAAAATTACTTTTGTTTCTTCTACAGTATTTAATGTAAATTGTGTTGGTTGAACACTTTCTAATTGTGTTAGTGTATTGACATCTGGCATGTCCGTAATGGTTGTTTATTAACCAGCTTTTGTTTTATTGCTTGTGAATATTACAGTACATTGGTATTATGAAAAAAGCTTGCAGATACTAGAAGAAGTGAGTCAGGCTTTAAGCAGAAGCAAGAGGGTAGTGGGCTTGATTATTGTTGGTATAACAGCTTTGATTTGATTAATAGTTAGCATCACTGCTTCTGCAATTGCTTTGACACAAGAAGTGAAGGCAGCTACTTTTATTAATCATTTAGCAAAAAATGTTACTAATAGTCTGAGTATTCATGAAGATTTAGATAAGCATTTGGAGCAAGGAATTCATACTCTTTATGATACTATTCAAATTATTGGAGAGGATATTCAGAGTTTTTAAGAGTAAGAAGCTATATAGTGTCATGCTAAATATCAATAGACTTACATCACTTCTAAAGTTTACAATGAGAGTCACTATAGTTGGAATAAAGTTCAAAGACACTTGCAGGGTATTTGGCATAACTCTAATACTCTCTGGATCTATTAACTTTGCATAATGAGGTAATGAATTTGAAGAATATTGTTACTCTGAGTTTTAATGCTGTGGATACTACAGATAAAATTATTCCTGACTTAAGGTCAGTATTTCCATCTTGGTCAAACTTCAAGAATGGCTTATTATAGCTTGATCATGTCATCCCTTCTTGTCTTGGGAAGACTTCTATTCCTGCACATTGGAATAAAACTTCCCATTAACAACATCAACATGTTGGTGGTCAAAATACATGGCTTGAAACTAAAAATGGATCCATAGACAGAGTTATTAATTTAACAGGCTGGCAGTCAATGACAGATAAGATTCTGCACAGTGCCTTACGAACCTAAGACAAAATTTATTTCTTTTGAAAATGCATATTCCAAGATGAATGAGGAAGGCTTTTTTTTTGTCAGAACAAATTAAGACAGACACAGTCTTGTTTATGAAATAAAAAAGGGGGAGATATGGAGAACTTTTGGGGCTGCTTCTAGAAATTTGGCAAACACTTGTTACTAGGCTCAAGAAAGTAGGCTCAGATAAGAATATTCACATTTGCGCTAATACAAAGCTCAGGGTAAACTCAGCCTAAGAATGTGTGACAGCCATTACTTTTATCTTGGATAACCTGATAAGCCCCTAGGAACTGTAGGAGGGGTAGGGTGGGGGGGTTGTTTATTGCCTCATTTGATCTCTTTATTTCCTTGTTTGATTACTTGTCTTTGATCTAAGAACTGACCCTATTCTCTGCAAGTACCTAAAATGGTATAAAAGCTGACTGGGAAAAATTAAACCTGCTTCAGCATCAGCACTGGCTGAAGT
Organism: Mastomys coucha; assembly: GCF_008632895.1. Classification (NCBI taxonomy): domain Eukaryota; kingdom Metazoa; phylum Chordata; class Mammalia; order Rodentia; family Muridae; genus Mastomys; species Mastomys coucha. Next base: position 19,629,818 of record NW_022196902.1, read on the forward strand.
CATGTTATAGTGTTGTCTAACTGTTTTGGTTTTTTTTTGTTTTTTTTTTTTTCAGTCCTCCCTCCCTCCCTTGAGACCATATTGACTGACTGAGCTGGCTTGGTCCCTACTTTTTGGTCATATCCAGTCTTCTCTATTCTGTTTTACCAGGACAGAACTTCCCACAAATGAGCATATTACTATAGTTTAAATCTCTAGCTTACAAGGAGCTAACATCTGATACAGCAGCCCAACTACCAGATTCTTCTATTTCAGGAGTTTGGGTAAATTTCGATCTTGAATATAAATTTAAAAAGCCCTAACATGCTATACCTGGCAAGAAAGGCAAAATGATACTCTTATGGAAATTAAATCTGTGCATCATATTAGGGAGAACTGACATTTTTAATAATGACTTTTTCTTTGTTAAAAAGACGAATGGGTTTAAAAAGAGGAAATGAATTTGAAGAATACTGTTACTCTGACTTTTAATGCTGTGGATACTACTGATAAAATTATTTGTGGCTTAAGGTCAGTATTTCCATCTTGGTTAAATTTTAAGAATGGCTTATTATAGCTTGGTCATGTTATCCCTTCTTGTCTTTGAATATGTGCATTCATTGAGGATGACTTTTGTGGCTTTCAATAACACTTTACAGTTTTATCATCTATGTCCAACTTGTGTTTATTTTTAAAACATACAATTCCTTCTGCTATCTAGCTACTTGTTGGTGTTGTTATTGTTGCTGCTGCAGTAGGAAAATTGATGCATATGAAATAGCCATCCTTTCTTAAATCTTATTTTAGCATGTCACATTTCTTTTTCTTTTTGGGGGGGTTACAATTTTTTATTGATTTAAGTTTTATTGTTGAAAAAAGATACATAATTTCAATTTATCTGAATTTGTTAACATTTTAAAAACATTTTAAATAAATAGAATTATATCATATTCTTGTTTCCCTTTTGTACCCCAAGTCCTCTCAGAGACCCCCTTCAATACCTGCAATATCTTTTGTTTTTTTTTTATTTTGTCACTCTTTAAAATTTATAAACTATTGTAACAATAAAACTGAGTAGTATAAAAGTTGTTTGATATAAAACAATCAACTAAACAGTTTTATCTAGCTGCTTGTCTACAGCAATACTGAAAATGCATACATTTGTCTCAATATAATTTGAAATAACTCCAAACATATTAACTGTATATTTTAAAATAATACATCACTACTAGTATTTTTTTAAATGAACATAAATAGATAAATAGATAAAGTCTTTTTATTTCTTTGTTTTTGTTTTAGTAGAGCTTAAAATCTTGGCTCTTAATGTGAAACAAGCCCAAAATAAGAACAAATTTTAGCCATTGGAGTTCATTGTAATAATGCTGTACATCAATTACCCTCACATCACCAAAGGATTTTACCTCTGTTGTAGCTAAGCTGAGAGTTGACTGTTCTGTGGCACCAAGGAATGAATTGTAGGCACGATTTTTGGATACAGATTTCCTGCAATGGTCAAAGCTATTTGACTTGACTGATTGTCATCATTCTCAGCCCACAGAAAACAGGTTACATTCATTTAAGAAATGGTGTGTGTATTAAGATAGTCTATCCATGAAATCATTCACCAACTGTTTCAATGAACAATAGTTCTACTTGGAGGGTGGCACAGATATTAGGTGAGGGTAAGAATCTGGTTCATTGGCTGTGGTGATTTTGAAAAGCATTCATCTCAGAGAAAGAGTAACTTATAAAGTCGTCTTCCTTAAACTTGATATAATAGTTAGAAATATCAAGCATAGCATTCAGTCTCACTCTTTGTTGTTCTTTTACAAGCCACCTCCCAAGTTAATTGTCTATGTTTCTTTTGGCTATATAAACTTTTGAAATATGTAAGCTGTTCTGAAAATAATAGTATAGTGTAAAAAATATCAAAGAAAGAATCCTACTAATAGAGAGGCTGAGATAGGAGAAGCATGATTTCAAGACCATTATGTGGTACACAGCAAGTCACTGTCACTTACAAACAAGCAGAAAGTGTATATGGATTGTACAATATTGGACCTATTTCTCCAATTACCAAATAAGAGAGACCACTGGATGACAGCCAACAAATTTCTAATTCCTCATATATTTGGACTTCAATTGATTAGAATATGTTGGTAATATTAATTTTCATATTAATATATTAAGAAAAAGTAATTGTCACTTCATGTTTTTGTTGTTAGAGGTGAAATTAGGTTTGTGTAGGTTTATTGAAAGATTACTTTCTTGCTTCTTATAGAGAGTAGTTTTGCTCCTTATGTTGATGTTTTCCAACTATTATCCTTTATAGGGCTGGATTTGTGGAAAGATACTGTGTAAATTTTGCTTTGTCATGGAATATCTTTTTTTCTCTATCTATGGTAATTGAAAATTTTGCTGGGTATAGTAACCTGGGCTGGCATTTGTGTTCTCTTAGGGTCTGTCTGCATGACATCTGCCCAGGATCTTCTAGCTTTCATAGACTCTGGTGAGAAGTCTGGTATAATTCTGATAGGTCTGTCTTAATATGTCACTTGACCTTTTTCACTTACTGCTTTTAAAACTCTTTCTTTGTTTAGTGCATCTGGTGTTTTGATTATTATGTGACAGGAGGAATTTCTTTTCTGGTTCAGTCTATTTAGAGTTCTGTAGGCTTTTGTATGTTCATGGGGATCTCTTTCTTTAGATTAGAGAAGTTTTCTCCTATAACTTTGCTGAAGATATTTACTGGAACTTTAAGTTGGGAGTCTTCACTTTCTTCTATACCTATTATCCTTAGGTTTGGTCTTCTCATTGTGTCCTGGATTTTCTGGATGCTTTGGCTTCAGAGCTTTTTGAATTTTTCATTTTCTTTGACTGTTGTGTCAATGTTTTCTATGGTATCTTCTGCACCTGAGATTCTCTCTTCTGTCTCTTGTATTCTGTTGGTGATGCTTGCATCTATGCCTCATGATCACTTTCCTAGGTTTTCTATCTCCAGAGTTGTCTCCCTTTGTGATTTCTTTATTGTTTATATTTTCATTTTTAGATTCTGGATGGTTTTGTTCATTTCCTTCACCTGTTTGATTTTGTTTTCCTGTAATTCTTTAAGGGATTTTTGTGTTTCTTCTTCCTTCTAGCTGTTTACCTGTGTTCTCCTGTATTTCTTTAAGGGAGTTATTTATGTCCTTCTTAAAGGCCTGTATCATCATCATGAGATGTGATTTTAGATCTGAACCTTGCTTTTCTAGTGTGATGATGTGTCCAGGACTTGCTGTGGTGGGAGGATTGTGTTCTGATGATACCAAGTAACCTTGGTTTCTGTTGCTTCTGTTCTTATTCTTGCCCCCACCATCTGGTTATCTCTAGTGCTACCTGCCCTGGCTAAATCTGACTGGGGCCTGTCGTACCTGTGAATCTGGGTGTGTCAAACTCCTCAGAGTCAAGCTTTCTCTGTGACCCTGTGATTCAATGATCCTGTGATCCTGGGCCTGTTAGAGAGCCCAAGAGTGGAGCTTCTTCTGGGTGTTATGGGACTGGCTGCAAAATTTGTGCCCAAGGTCTGCTCAGAGAACCAGCCCAGACAGACTAGGCATGTCACATTTCTATGAAGTTCTTCCATCAGGATCAATAGCCATCAGCTTTTCACAGATAGAATGTTTCTTCCCCTTAGTTTACTATGTTTTTCCTTTTTTTAATAATGGATATTGTTAAATTTCACCTAATGTTTTTCATTAATCTCTTGAGATGGTTGTATGGTTTTTAATTCTAAAATATGAGATTATATAATTTCTTTAAGAATTGTATATATTTATTCATTTAGTGAATGTGTGTGTGGATGTGCATGGGGTACTTGGGGCCATGGCACAAGGTAGAAATGTAATTGTAAGAGGAATACTTGTGGGAGCTGTTTCTCTTCTTTCACCATGAAGGCCCTAGGGATCAAACTCAGACAATCCATTAGCCAACAAATACCTTATCCTACCAGACGAGCTCAAAGACCTCTCTCCCGGCATTCTTGAGAGTCTCATGGTTATATAGTGTTTGTTCCTCTTAACTAATCTTTTATTGTAGGCACAATTGTGTTTTATAGAAAGAAATAAAAACTCTATAACCTGCTAGTTATTATTCAATATTAAAATATCACAATTATAATTAAGTCCTAGGTAATAGCTCAGTTGGTAATGTACTTGCTTTGCAAGCATGAAGAGAACTTCAGTTCAATTTCAGAATCCATGTTTTTAGAAAATCCATGTGTACTGGGACATGTCTATTATTCTACTAGCACTGAGGTGGTGGATATGAGCAGGTTTATGGGGCATGCTGGCCAGGCAGCCTAGCTTAATTGGTGAATTTTAGACCAGTGTGACTCTGTTTCAAAAACAAAGACTGACAGCTGCTGCACTTTGACCTTTACACTTAGACACAAGAATGCATATGACAGATACCTATGTACAAACATACACACATCCTTCCCAAAAACACATATGCACATACTGACATCTAATAAAAAATGGCACCATCATATTTGTAAAGGTGTTTTCATACTCAAAGTAAAGCCATTTGTTTATTTGTCTGATCATACCTTACTTGGTAATAGCTTCTCACAGAGAATAATCAGTCCCAAGTCAACCAAGATGATAACCAAAATAAATGGTTCAAGGCTAAACTATAAAACCAATTAAATGGTGCTATTTGAGGTACACATTTCACCAACTGAATATCTCCCTACCCTCTAAAGGTATTGTTTAAAAGTGAGGGAAAAATGCCTTAGGACTGGGCTGTGAAGGTACCTGTGTAGTTTGTCTCCGTTTTCTCCTGGGTGGTATGAGTGTCCCTCCACTTCCCAAGAGAATGATCCCAGACTCGTTCCTGGTACTGAAAGACAGATTGATTTCTGTTCCGACATCAATAGACACAGCAGCAAGCTCCACAAAACCAGGCTTGGGGAAACTAACTGTGTAAACATTCTGTGGGGGAAAAAAAGAAAAGGAATTGTTAGAAATGAGGGGCTAAATTCTACACACCACTTCCTTCCTCAGAAAATTCAACATGATTGCAAAATTAGTGTAATTTTAAGGAGCATGAAAATCTATAGTCGGTTGGCTAGTCCCACAAAACCCAGAGGAAGATCCACTCCCAGGCACTATAACATGCCCAGGATCATAGGATCAGAGGCGAGGAAGACACACATCTGCTGCAACACCAGAAGTAACTGGGACCAGCAGGACCTGGAAACACAGGAACTAGGCCTGACCAGTAGCATGGGTTCCTTCCCATCTGAGCAGGTGCCCTGAGCAGACTTTGGGTACTAATTCACCAACCAGTCCCACAGCACCCAGAAAAACCTCCACTCCCAGGTACTCTAACATGCCCAGGACCACAGGATCCCAGCATCTTGGTCACAGCAGGATTGCAAGATCCCAGGGGCAACTTGACTCCCAGGAGCTCTGATACACCCAGGATCTCAGGATTACAGGATCCTAGAATCACATGATCACAGAAACAGTTGAACTCTGAGGAGTTCTGACACATTCAGGATCACAGGAAGGACAGGCTTCAGTCAGAAACAGCGAGGGCAGGTAACAGTAGAGATGACCAGATGGCAGGAAGTAAGCATAAGAACATAAGCAATAGAAACCAAGGTTACCAAGGTTAACATCAGAACCAAGTTCTCCCACCATAGCAAGTCCTAGACACACCATCACACTGGAAAAGACTCAGATCTAAAATCACTTCTCATGATGATGATAGAGGACATAAATAACAGGAGAAATACAGGAGCACACAGGTAAACAGCTAGAAGCCCTTCAAGAGGAAACCCAAAAATCCTTTAAAGAAATACAGGAAAACACAATCAAACAGGTGAAGGAAATGAACAAAACCATCCAAGATATAAAAATGGAAATAGAAAGAATAAAAAAATCACAAAGGGAGACAACCCTGGAGTTAGAAAACCTAGGAAAGAGATCAGGTGTCATAGATGCAAGCATCAACAACAGAATACAAGAGATAGAAGAGAGAATCTCAGGGGCAGAAGATACCATAGAAAACATTGACACAACAGTTAAAGAAAATGCAAAAAGCAAAAAGATCCTAATCCAAAACATCCAGGAAATCCAGGACACAATGAGAAGACCAAACCTAAGGATAATAGGTATAGAAGAGAGTGAAGACTCCCAATGTAACGGGCCAGTAAATATCTTTAACAAAATTATAGAAGAAAACTTCCCTAACCTAAAGAAAGAGCTGCCCATGAACATACAAGAAGCCTACAGAACTCCAAATAGACTGGACCAGAAAAGAAATTCCTCCTGCCACATAATAATCAAAACACCAGATGCACTAAACAAAGAAAGAGTTTTAAAAGCAGTAAGTGAAAAAGGTCAAGTGACATATAAAGGCAGGTCTATCAGAATTACACCAGACTTCTCACCAGAGACTATGAAAGCTAGAAGATCCTGGGCATATGTCATACAGACCCTAAGAGAATACAAATGCCAGCCCAGGCTATAATACCCAGCAAAACTCTCAATTACCATACATAGATGGAGAAAACAAGATACTCCATGAAAAATCCAAATTTATAAAATATCCACAAATCCAGCCCTACAAAGAATAATAGATGGAAAATTCCTAGTGAAGGAGGGAAACTACACCCTAGAAAAAGCAACAAAAGTAATCTTTCAACAAATCCAAAAGTAAGATAAACACACAAACCTAATTCCATCTCTCACAAGAATAACAGGAAGTAACAATCACTTTTCCTTAATATCTCTTAACATCAATGGACTCAATTCTCTAAAAAAGACATTGACTAACACACAAGTTATGTAAACAGGACCAAGCATTTTGCTCCATACAGGAAATGCACTTCAGTGACAAAGGCAGACACTACCTCAGAGTAAAAGGTTGGAAAACAATTTTCCAACCAAATGGTCCAAAGAAACAAGCTGGAGTAGCCATTCTAATATCAAATAAAATCAACTCTTAACCAAAAGTTATCAAAAAAGTTAAGAAGGGACACTTCATTCTCATCAAAGGTAAGATCTACCAAGATGAATTCTCAATTTCTCTATGCTCCAAATGCAAGGCCATCTACACTCATAAAAGAAACTTTACTAAAGCTCAAAGCACACATTGTACCTCACACAGTATTAGTGGGAGACTTCAACACTCCATTCTCAGCAACGGACAGATCATGGAAACACAAACTAAACAGAGACACAGTGAAACTAACAACAGTGATGATGCAAATGGATCTAACAGATATTTACATAACATTTCATCCTAAAGCAAAAGAATATACCTTCTTCTCAGGACCTCATCGTACCTTCTCCAAAAATGACCATATAATCTGTAACAAAACAGGCATTAACAGATACAAGAAGATTGGAATAATGCCATGCATCCTATCAGATCACCACAGACTAAGGCTGGTCTTCAATTGTCAAGAACCATAATAGGACAAGCTAATAACTAACTGGTGGTCATCCTGAAATGCCTGCTTCGGATTATTATATAATCTGTGACAGGTGAGCCCTTATTAAGCAAGGCTTTAAGGGACTATTTGTAGGAAAGATTCCTGCTATTAATATGGTTTCTCTGTTATTATTAAGCATATATAATAATCACTAAGTAATAGCATATCCCTTTGGAGCAGATCCTGGCAGAATCACGAAGTTGTACTGTCTTATAGTGTTGCTATATAGACAAATAGATGACTTAAGTCTTATTGATGATCCAATACGAATTCCTAAAATGATATCTGTGATTATTAAGCTCTTTTATAATGGGACTGCTATTAGGTCCTTTTCTGATAGTCAAAACTGCAATGAGAACTCTGCCAGTCTCCCAAGTGTCAGCAGTTAATTGCCCTTAGATGGCAACCAGACTTTCTCCTACTCAGAGCACATTCTAAGAGGATATAAAACAATTAACCAAAGGTCATAAAAGGACTAATGATTTATTATAGGTGCTAGGACAGAAGATAAAATATTGACTGGGTTTATCTCTACAAAACTCTTACTTATAACTTAGTTATGGTCTTAACCTTCAGTGACTATGTGGAGCTGAGACAGGTGATGGATGTTCAACTAGATAATTACTCCTAATGGAATGTTTACATACTCCTTATGTAAACATTCACTGTTGTAAACCTTTATTTCAATTTATGATTTGATTTTTTGTGTGAACTTGTGATGAACTTTGAAACATGTGATCATGTATTCTGAAAGATGTATAAGTACTGGGGACAAAGAGATGAGGTGGAGCTAGGTAGAGTAGAATCTTTTCCCTTTCCCCACTTAGAGAATTTTTCCCTTTTCCCACTTAGAGAATTTTTCCCTTCCCCAATTAGGATCATTTCAATTTTCCCCTTAGATAGCTTTCATAGGAACCTTTTCACAACTTAGTAATAAATTCCATAATCTCTTCTTTAAGTGTCTTCTCTTCCGGTGACTTCAGACTAGCAGGCTGAAAGTTAGAGCCCAGCAGTTCCTGCTGAGATAGAACAAAGGCTGCGTTGTTTAATCCTCTGCTGTTAGGCTACAGGTGTTAATCGCCTAAACCAGCAGTTTTGTACCCTCAGAAAGAGCAAGAAAGTTCTTAGGACTTTTTAGTATTTATCAGCAGCAACATTTCAGTACAGAGCTAGAAAGCTCTGAACCCTCAGACTTTAAAGCCATCACCAGAGTCCTACTCTGTGATTCCACCACTACCCTGCCCCGGGTCGGGAGGCTCCAGGCCTTCAAAAGCAACAAAAACAAAGGAAAGCACACATACACATGGAAATGGAACAATGCTTTACTCAATGATAACTTGGTCAAAGAAGAAATAAAGAAAGAAATTAAAGTCTTTTTAGAATTTAATAAAAATGAAGACGCATCCTATACCCAAACTTATGAGACACAATGAAAGCAGTGGTAGGAGGAAAACTCAGGTCTAAGTGCCTCCAAAAGTAACTGGAGAGAGCATACACTAGCAGCTTGTTAGCACACCTGAAAGCTCTAGAACAAAAAGACACAAATACACCCAAGAGGAGTAGAGGGCAGGAAATAATCTAAGTAGAAACAAAAAGAACTATAGAAAGAATCAACAAAACCAAAAGCTGGTTCTTTGAGAAAATCAACAAGATAGATAAACCCTAGCCAGATTAACAGAGACAGACCCCAAATTAACAAAATCAGAAAGGAAAAGGGAGATATAACAATGAAGTATATCTTAAAAATTTATTGTTTTAAATTTTTTTCCAGACAGGGTTTCTCTGACCTGGAACTCACTCTGTAGACCAGGCTGGCCTCGAACTCAGAAATCTGCCTGCCTCTGCCTCCCAAGTGCTGGAATTAAAGGCATGCACTACCACTGTCTGGCTTTTAGAAGAGTTTCTAGAGATACAACCTAATTATTAAAAACAAATAAACCCAATATTTCATGTCTGCTTTTTTTTTCAAAATTAAAAATAATACCATGTAGGTCTCACAACTGGAAAGGAGGCAGGGACAGGATCCTCTCAACCTCTGTCTACACCTAGGAGTGACAGCAGTGGATCCACAGCCCTCTCTACCCCTTCCCTGCAAGCAGAGAGCCTGCCTTCAGCGAGTGCTTTAACCCAGGGACTCTGTGAGATTTGCCTTTCTCTCTGGTGACTTTATTTATTTATTTATTTTTGTATTAGATATTTTCTTTATTTACATGTCATATGATTTCTCCTTTCCCAGTTTCCCCTCAAAAAACAAACAAACAAAAAACAACAAGAACAAATGCCTGTTGCCTCCCCCTTCCCCCTGCTTGCCACCCCACCCTCTCCCACTTACTGGGCCTGGCATTCCCCTACACTGGGGCATAGAACCTTCACAGGGCCAAGGGACTCTCCTCCCATTGATGGTCAACTTTGCAATCCTCTACTATACACATATTGCCAGAACAATCAGTCCCCCCATGTATAGTCCTTGGTTGGTGGTTGACTCCCTGGGAGCTCTGAGAGTACTTTCTAAGGAGGGACCAGCCAGGAGGCACAGGCCTCACAAGTGGCAGAGTAGCCGGGAAAGGATCCTCTCAACCTCGCTCCACACCTAAGAGGAACAACAGATCCATAGCCCTCTCTGCACCTTTCCAGAAGTAGAGATCCTGTCTATAGGGTGTGCTCTGACCCCAGGACTCAGATGGACAACTGATCCACAACCATCTGCACCCGGGTTTTACCAGAGGAGAGCTGATCTCCCAGAAGTGCTGACACAGGCTTACAGACGCACAGGAGGAACAAGCTCTAGTCAGACAGCAAGAACATCTAGCACCAGAGATCAACAGATGGCCAAAGGCAAATGCAAGAATCCTACCAACAGAAACCAAGACTACTTGGCTTCATCAGAACCTAGTACTCCCACCACAGCAAGTCCTGGATATCCCAAAACACCAGAAAAGCAAGACTTGGATCTAAAATCATGTCTCATGATGGTGGTAGAGGAATTTAAGAAGAACATGGATAACTCCCTTAAAGAAATACAGGAGAACAAAGGTAAAGAGGAACAAGCCCTTAAAGAGGAAACAAAAAAAATCCCTTAAAGAATTACAGGAGAACACCAGTAAACAAGTAGAAGCCCTTAAAGAGAAAACACAAAAATCTCTTAAGGAATTACAGGAAAGCACAAACAAACAGGTGAAAGAATTGAGCAAATCCATCCAGGACCTAAAAATGGAAGTAGAAACCATTAAGAAATCACAAAGAGAGCCAACTCTAGAGTTAGAAATCTTAGGAAAGAAGTCAGGAAGCATAGTTGCAAGCATCCAATGGAATACAAGAGATAAAAGAGAGAATCTCAGACACAGAAGATACCATAGAAAACATTGACACAACAGTCAAAGAAAATGCAAAATGCAAAAAGTTCCTGACCCAAAACTTCCAGGAAATCCAGGACACAATGAGAAGACCAAACCTAAGGATAATAGATATAGAAGAGAATAAAGACCTCCAACTTAAATGGCCAGTAAATATCTTCAACAAAATTATAGAAGAAAACTTCTCTAACCTAAAGAGATACCCATGAACATACAAGAAGCCTATAGAACTCCAAATAGACTGGACCAGAAAAGAAATTCCTCCTGCCACATAATAGTCAAAACACCAAATGCACAAAACAAAGAAAGAATACTAAAAGCAGTAAGGGAAAAAGGTCAAATAACATATAAAGGCAGGCCTATCAGAATTACACCATACTTCTCACCAGAGACTATGAAAGTTAGAAGATCCTGGGCAGATGTGATACAGACCCTAAGAGAGCACAAATGCCAGCCCAGACTACTATACCCAGCAAAATTTTCAATTACCATAGATGTAGAAACCAAAGTTTTCCATGACAAAACCAAATTCATACAATATATCTCCACAAATCCAGCCCTTCAAAGGGTAATAAATGGAAAACACCAACACAAGGAGGGGAACTACATCTCTGAAAAAGCAAAAATGTAATCTTCCAACAAAACTAAAAGAAGATAGCCACATGAATGTAATTCCAACTCTAACAACAAAAATAACAGGAAGCAACAATTACTTTTCCTTAATATCTATTAATATCAATGGACTAAATTCCCCAATAAAAAGACATAGACTATCATACTGGGTACATAAACAGGACCCAACATTTTGATGCATACAGGAAACTCACCTCAGTGACAAAGACAGATACAACCTCAGAATAAAAGACTGTAAAACAGTCCTCCAAGCCAATGCACCCAAGAAAAAAAGCTGAAGTAGCCATTCTAATATCGAATAAAATCGACTTTCACCCTAAAGTGATCAAAAAAGATAAGGAGGAACATTTCATATTCATCAAAGGTATGATCTACCAAGATGAACTCTCAATTCTGAACCTCTATGTTCCAAATCAAAGGGCATCAACATTCATAAAAGAAACTTTACTAAAGTTCAAAGCTCACATTGCACCACATACAATAATAGTGGGAGATTTCAATACCCCACTCTGCAATGGACAGATCATGGAAACAGAAACTAAACAAAGACACAGTGAGACTAACAGAAGTTATGAAACAGATGGATTTAACAGATACCTATAGAACTTTTTATCCTAAAACAAAAGGATATACCTTCTTCTCAGCACCTCATGGTACCTTCTCCAAAAATTGACCATATGATTGGTCACAAATCAGGCCTCAACAAATACAAGAAGATTGAAGTAATTCCTTGTATCCTATCAGATCACCATGGACTAAAGCTGTTCCTCAATAACAACATAAACAATAGAATGCCTACATGCACGTGGAAGCTTAACAACACTCTACTCAATGATAACTTTGTCAAGGAAGAAATAAAGAAAGAAATTAAAGACTTTCTTGAGTTTAATGAAAATGAAGCCACAACATACCCAAACTTATGGGACACAATAAAAGCAGTCCTAAGTGGAAAACTAATAGCTTTAGGTGCCTCCAAAAAGAAACTAAAGTGAGCATACACCAGCAATTTGACAGCACATCTGAAAGTTCTAGAACAAAATGAAGCAAATTCACCAAAGAGGAATCAAAGGCAGGAAATAATCAAACTCAGGGCTGAAATCAACCAAATAGAAACAAACAAACAAAAAAACTATACAAAGAATCAACCAAATCAGGAGCTGGTTCTTTGAGAAAATCAACAAAATAGATAAACCCTTAGCCCGACTAACTAGAGGGCACAGAGACAGTATCCTAATTAACAAGATCAGAAATGAAAAGGGAGACAGACACTGAGGAAAACCAAAAAATCATGAGATTCTACCACAAAAGCCTATACTCAACAAAACTGGAAAACCTGGATGAAATGGACAATTTTCTAGACAGATACCAGGTAACAAAGTTAAATAAAGACCAGATCAACAATCTAAACTGTCCTATATCTGCTAATAAAAAAGAAACAGTCATTAATAGTCTTCCAGGACCAGATTAAAAGACATTAAAAGCCCAGGACCAGATGGGTTTAGTGCAGAGTTTTATCAAACAGTCAAAGAAGTTTTGATAAAATAACAATACTCCTGAAAATATTCCACAAAATTGAAACAGAAGGTACTCTACCCAATTCACGCTTCTATGAAGCAATAATTACTATTATACCTAAACCACACAAAGACCTAACGAAGAAAGAAAACTTCAGACCAATTTCCCTTATGAATATCCATGCAAAAATACTCAATAAAATTTTTGCAAACCAAATCAAAGAACACATCAAAATGATCATCCACCATGAACAAGTAGGCTTCATCCCAGGGATGCAGGGATGGTTCAATATATGGAAATCCATCAATGTAATTCAATATGTAAACCAACTCAAAGAAAAAAACCACATGATCATCTCATTAGATGCTGAGAAATCATTTGACAATATCCAACATCCCTTCGTGATAAAAGTCTTGGAAAGATCAGAAATTCAAGGCCCATACTTAAACATAGTAAAAGCAATATAAAGAAAACCAGTAGCCAACATCAAACTAAATGGAGAGAAATTTGAAGCAATCCCACTAAAATCAGGGACTAGACAAGGCTGCCCACTCTCTCCTTACCTATTCAATATTGTACTTGAAATCCTAGCCATAGCAATTAGACAACAAAAGGAGATCAAAGAGATACAAATTGGAAAGGAAGAAGTCAAATTATCACTACTTGCTGATGATATGATAGTATACTTAAGTGACCCCAAAAATTCCACCAGAGAACTCCTAAACCTGATAAACAATTTCAGCAAAGTAGCTGGATATAAAATTAACTCAAGCAAATAAGAGGTCTTCCTCTACACAAAGGATAAACAGGCAGAGAAAGAAATTAGGTAAACAGTACCCTATACAATTGTTACAAATAATAAAAAATACCCTGGTGTAACTTTAACTAAGCAAGTAAAAGATCTGTTTGACAAAAACTTCAAGTCTCTGAAGAAGGAAATTGAAAAAGATCTCAGAAAATGAAAAAATCTCCCATACTCGTGGACTGGCAGGATTAATATAGTAAAAATGGAGAGAAAGCTCCACTCCCAGGTGCTCTGACACACCCAGGATTAGAGGTGAGCAGGAACCAACATCTGTCCCAA
>NW_022196902.1:19646832-19654467 GCF_008632895.1 Mastomys coucha
TCAAACAACTTTTATAATACTCATTTTTATTGTTATAATATTTTATAAATTTTAAAGAATATGACAAATAATATAGTAAAAATGGCCATCTTGCCGAAGGCAGTCTACAGATTCAATGCAATCCCCATCAAAATTCCAACTCAATTCTTCACAGACTTAGAAAGAGCAATTTGCAAATTCATCTGGAGTAACAAAAAACACAGGATAGCCAAAACTATTCTCAACAGTAAAGGAACCTCTGGTAGAATCACCATCCAGGACCTTAAGCTGTACTACTGAGGAATTGTGATGAAAAGTGCATGATATTGGTACAGTGACAGGCAGGTAGATCAATGGAACAGAATTGAAGATGCAGAAATGAACCCACACACCTATGATCACTTGATCTTTGACAAACTAGCTAAAACCATAAAGTGGACAAAATACAACATTTTCAATAAATGGTGCTCGCTCAACTGACGGTTAGCATGTAGAAGAATACAAATCAATCCATTCCTATCTCCTTGTACAAAGCTTAAGTCCAAGTGGATCAGGGACCTCCACATCATACCAGATACAGTTAAACTAATAGAAAAGAAAGTGGGGAAGAGTCTGGAGGACATAGGCACAAGGGAAATTTTCCTGAACAGAACACCAATAGCTTATGCTCTAAGATCAAGAATTGACAAATGGGACCTCATAAAGTTGTAAGGCTTCTTCTGTAAGGCAAAAGACACTGTCAATAGGATGAACAGTAACCAACAAATTGGGAAAAGATCTTTATCAATCCTACATCTGATAGAGGGCTAATATCCAATGTATACAAAGAACTCAAGAAGTTAGACTCCAGAGAGCCAAATAACCCTATTAACAAATGGGCTAACAAAAGAGCTAAACAAAGAATGCTCAACTGATGAATATCAAGTGGCTGAGAAGCACCTAAAGAAATGTTCAACATCCTTAGTCATCTGGGAAATGCAAATCAAAACAACCCTGAGATTCCACCTCACATCAGTCAGAATTGCTAGGATAAAAAACTCAGGTGACAGCAGATGCTGGACAGAATGTGAAGAAAGAGGAACACTCCTTTATTGCTAGTGGGATTGCAAGCTGGTACAACCACTCTGGAATTCAGTTTGTTGGTTCTTCCGGAAGTTGGACATAATTTTACCAGAGGACCCAGGTATACCACTCCTGGGCATGTATCCTGAAGATGCTCCAACATGTTTTAAGGGCACATGTTCCACTATGTTCATAGCAGCCTTATTTATAATAACCAGAAACTGGAAACAACCCAGATGTCTCTCAACAGAGGAATGGATACAGAGATTGTGGTACATCTACACAATGGAGTACTACTCAGCCATTTAAAAAATGAATTTGTGGAATTCTTAGGGAATTGGATGGATCTGGAGAATATCATCCTGAGTGAGGTAACCCAATCACAAAAGTACACACATAGTATGCACTCTCTGATAAGTAGTTATTAGCCCAGAAGTTTGGAATACTCAAAGTACAATCCACAAACCACAAGAAGGAAGACCAACATATGGACATTTCATTCCTGCTTAAAAGGGGAAACAAAATACCCATGGAAGGAGTTGCAGGGACTAACTATGGAGCAGAGACTGAAGAAAGGGCACTCTAGCCTGATATAGCTGTCTCCTGAGAGGCTCTGACAGTACCCGACTAATGCAGAAGAAGAGGCTCATAGACATCCATTGAACTGAGTACAGGGTCCCCAGTGAAGGAGCTAGAGAAAGGACCAAAGGAGCTAAAGGGTTTGCAGCTCCTTAGGATGAATAACAATATGAACTAACTAGTACCCTCAGAACTCCCAGGGACTAAACCACCAACCAAGGAGTACACATGGTGGGACTCATGGCTCTGGCAGCATGTGTAGAGTAGAGGATGGCCAAGTTGGTCATCAATGAGAGGAGAGGTCCTTGGCCCTGTGAAGGTTCTATGCCCCAGTGTAAGGGAATGCCAGGGCCGGTAAGAGGGAGAGGGTGGGGTGGCGAGCAGGGGGATAGTGGAGGGAATAGTGGTTTGTTATTGTTGTTGTGGTTTTTTTTTGTTTTTTGTTTTTTTTTGGAGGGGAAACTCTGAGAGGAGAAATCATATGGCATGTAAATAAAGAAAATATCTAATTAAAAAATAACACTATGGTTTTGTTGTACAAGAGGAGAAAGTCAACTACTTCCCAAAGCCAATAAGAAGCATGCAGCCTTACACAGATCTCTTCTGTTCATAAACTTTATTTTTCACAACCTTGCCCTCCTCTTTCTCCCTTCTATCTTTTTATATTTAGACTGAGTCATCTTTTTACTTTTTACTTAGATTGTATTTACATCTAAGTTGTGTGCATGTATATGTATGTGTTGTGCATGTGAATGTAATGACCATAGAGGGCAGAAGGGGACGCTAGATGTACCTTCAGTGGAGTTGTGAGTCATCTTCTGTGGAAACCACAGGCAATTCCTCTTCAAGAGCAGAGCAGTTACTTAACTACTGATGTATCTCTCTGGTCCTGCAACATCTCTTTCAAATAGAGAATTTTTCTGCCAGGAACTATTGTATATCATCACTTGTAATATCTGGGAGAGTTCTATATTCTGAAAGTGTTGCTATTTATTTCAGCAAGACCATGCCATTAGACTTTTCAGTGACTTAAAATACTCATTTCTACAAGTGTTGGGTTTTTGTTTTTATATGTAGTAAAATCAAAAAATCCTTTCATGTGGGCTATCCCAGCTCCCTTCACCCATAGAGTTCCAAGCTCAGTTAAATGACACAGAAGTAGATAAAAAGTAGTTGGAAAATTTACTTTCTATTCTGATTTTCAAATTTCTCAGTTTTAGATGGTTCAGATAAAACTACTGCACAGACTTTGCAATATATATCCATATTAAATTCCTGCCTCCTATTTTAGCCAAATGTTCTTGATTTTGGAAGGCCTTTATATAGGCATTGCTGTTGTGCACACAGCCTGTTGAGTTCATTGCTCTGGATAGCTTTCTACTCCTGTAGATAAATCTTTTTTTCTTTTATTTTTAATCTATTCTTTTTACTTCTTAATCTTCTCAAATACAATAACAGTCCCTGGTGTCTAAGCATTCAAATAAATGTACCTATGGGGTTTCATTCCATCTTTATACTAGGCCAGCTGCTTCAAGATAGTGGGACACATGGTAAGCCAGAAGTTGATATTAGACATGAGGTAACATTGATATGCAGAAAAAATATCATGGGTTCCCAAGAAAAAGCTCTTAGGAACTATTATAAAATTAAGCATGGAGATAGATTTTTCTGATATTTCTGAATGGAGATAGATTTTCAACAAGAAAAATAAAGAACAGAATACAACAACCTGTGCAGAATAATGTTTAGAGCAAACAAAAGTAAATAGCTATAGAAAAGTTTCTAAAATTTAGGGCTAGATGGAGTTTCAAAAATAATCAAAGAATGCTATAGGGAATTTTTTGCTAAAGGATTCAGTTTTACCTTGTGGAGTAACTTATTTTCCTTATAGTAGATATATCTTTTGACTGCAGATAAAAGGTAGACATTGAAGATTTAAACTCTTGGTAAATTTCTCCTCAAGAATACAGAATGGGCCATTAGTGTTTTAATTCCTTCTGTATTTCCTCCTTTCTCATTAAGTTTGGTGTGGGAGTCTGTGGCCATTTCACTCAAGGCTTGCAGCTTTGAAGACCTAGACAGATCTGTTCCAATCTTAAGATCCCACTGCTCAGAAGGCAAATTTATTCTTTCTGGTTTCTGTCCTTTCTTCTAAAATGATTTAGATTGGAGGAATCTACCAAAAGGTACAGTTTTATCATAGTATGTGAACAAAAAAATTTTTTTATAGATTCAACAATTTCTTATTTTAAAATCTCATCACTATAGATTTTCCATAAAATTCTTGCTAGTATTTTCTGGTCATCTTTAGTTTTACCATAGATATTTTAAGAGATAAAAAGTGATGTTCTGTGTGTTTTCTCACACTAATCAACCAGAATTGAAGAGTCGCTACTGAGTAATCATCTCTCAACTGCATTAGCAAAAAAGAATAAATTCTGAGATATAGGAGATTTTGCATCTATCACATGGGTCTTTGCAGAGTTGAATGAGATGGAACTTCAAAGCTGTGGGCAAGATGCCACACACTGGTGGGAGAGTGAATAGATGATGTTACTCACTGTTTGTGTGAATTACTAATACATCCTAGGAAAAAGGAGTCAAGCTGTATCAGGTGGAAAGAGGAAATGAATTTAGGAAAGATGACAAAGCTGAGAAGCAGTATTATTGGAAAAGAAGAGAGACCCAAGCAGAAGAGCTATTCATCTTAAAGGTACACACTTTATATTCAAGTAGTATATGATTTGAAAAGTGGAGCACAATTTTGGCTCTTGATAATACATTTCCATCACAGTGATTGGTAGAATGCTTCTGTCTTACCCTGTCATATATGCATGACTAAGACAGGATCAGTGTAAGTCTAAAACACATTAACAAGGGAATAATTCTAGCAAAAGCACTCATGTTAAGTAAATGACATATGATATAAATATGTTATAGATTCTTTAGAAACAGACCAACCTCCAGTGAACAGCCTTTGGTCACACCAACATAATTAGGGCTGCTGAGTATATTGTAAGGAGTCCTTGAAATTTCAATGTCTTTGAGGCAGCCGGAGTACTTCTTCACATTGACTTCTGGCCTATTGTGTGGTCAAATGGAGAACAAAAGCAATTCCATTAGATGGATGGCAGTGTAGACTGAGCTCTGGAAGGAGCCATGTGGAGCAAACATACACACAGGCAAGAGCATGTCTATCAAGGTGCAGTACACATACAGACACATGCACTCAGCAAACCCTGATTTCTGATATGTGGTGGTTGGATTGAGAACAAGTTGACATCACTCTGCACCAAGAATTCTGGTACTGTTCTCCTCTCTAAGAGAAACTTCACTTGCAGCATTTCAGAAATCAACTTATTTATTAATGCTTGACATGCATAATGAAATAAGAGCTTCTTGCTCCTCATTTCCACTAATGAGCAGATGATTGTGTGGGTGAAATAATTCAATTATTTGCAAAAAGCCCTTAAAAGTCTTGTTTGAAATTTAGGAAGAATATTTGGAAATGCTTGTTTGAAATCTTCCTGAAGCTCTAGTGTGTGTGTGTGTGTGTATGTGTGTGTGTGTGTGTGTGTGTGTACATGCACACATGCACATGTGGATATGTTTGCATGTGTGAGTGTGTGAGAGTGTGCATATGTATATATATATATATATGTGCATATGTGTAAGTGTGAGAAAGTATGAGTATGTAAATGTGTGTATGCATGTGTGTGCCATAACAAAATTAGGTAACCTAATGCACAGTAGTCAGTTCTTTTAATATGGTTGATACCTTCTCCACCCAAATCACATTTGAATGCTTGCTTTCTGCTCACTACATCCAAAGACACAGCAATCATGCCAAAAATTATAAGTCAATTAGAAATTAATTCTTTGCCTTTAACTCTAACATATTGCTCAGAATATTTGATATTGACCAAGTGATCTGATTTCTCTAGGACTCCATCCTTGTATGTATAAGTAGACATAATGATGGTAGTGTCTGTGAGCAAAGTCTGGATGTACTGCTGAGCACAGCACATCTAGATGCGCAATTGACACATACAGACAGGATGTGAATGGTGATGACATTGCTCAAGTATATGACAGCAGAGCTCTGTGATGACAGACATGCCCTGCTCTAGACTGTACAGTTCATAGTTTATTAGATCCCAGGCATATGTGGCTACAGAGACTTTCAATGTGGTTTGTGCAAAGGAGAAGCCGAGTATTATTAATATTGTGTATTTTAAAGTTAAATGTCCTCAGTGGCTAGTAGCTACTAGATTGAACTGTTGTTGAGATATAAGGGTAAAAATTGTAATTTTTCATCATGTACTGTTAATGAGCATCTGGAAAGTATCCAATCAACACCAATATTGTACTTGATAGGCTAATGATTAATTCTCCTCTCTGCATCCTTTGAAGCTAAGTTTCTCGTTTTCATCTTTATAAAAAGCACATGGCACGAGGGAAAACAGGTGGGAGAGCAAATTAGAGCCTGGCATCTGTACCAGGTGGTTTATTTCTTGTCAAGTATTTATTCTGTTCTCCACCTCCACCCCAGTCTTCCTGGAGCTTCTTTATTTCCTTTAATCATCATTGCTGGTCGCCAAGGTCTTCTCCTTCCATTCTTTCAGTCAGTCATTATGAAGAACATGGGCAGCTGGAGGAAGGGGCTCTTGCTAATCATTGTGGAAAAGCAAAAAGGATGGTGGACTTCATTCCCTGTGCTCACTTGCCTCTGAATTGTCTGTTAAAGGAGGGCAGATCTATGGCAATTTTGGGGATGGGGGGAGTTTTGTCAATAAAATAAATTGCACCAAATTTATTGTTCCATGGAAATACTGAGATACTTTTTGAAATTTGGCAAAGTGAACATTGTGAAAGCCCCAGAAGGAGACATGGTCCAGTGATTTGCTTCTTAAGGTGAATGCAGGTCTCTTTCCTGAGGTTCACCACTCATCACAAACATTACAAGGCTACACAGTGGTACCCTGAATTCTTATTTATTGGAATGTATATCCACTGTATGTTTAGTCTTTGCCTTTTACCCATCTCTGCAAACAGGCCATGATTAGGGTCAGAATGATGTAATGAAAAAACAACTTATTTTCCCTATATTCGATGTTTTCTAATTTCAATATTAAAATGTGGTCTTTGCTTTAAACACTTCCTGGATCATTTTGGCTTCATTCTCTCCTGTTCAGAAATATGGCACAATTAGGCTCTTGAAATTCCAAAACACCTTTGACTCTGACCAGGGTCAGCCAGCCATCTCCAGGATCAGATCAGCCACTTCTCAGGCTGGAAATTCTTCCTAATATCTGCCAGCAGGGAAGAATGTAAATGTTTCTGAAAAGCTGTAGAGACTGTATTTAAATCTCTTGACTCTTAACTCAAATATTTATTTGAAATGTGGTATCTGCAGAGGATCTTTTCATATATGTACATAGATAATTTACTATATGACGATAAACAAGCAACTTTGACAAGAGGTACAATGGCCATATAAATGCACATTTGCAGGCCTGCAAAAAGCAAGAAGGCAGTACTAAGCATTTGGTAGCACAGGTGGCTTGCTGAGCAAAGAGCACAG
Source organism: Mastomys coucha (assembly GCF_008632895.1). Classification (NCBI taxonomy): domain Eukaryota; kingdom Metazoa; phylum Chordata; class Mammalia; order Rodentia; family Muridae; genus Mastomys; species Mastomys coucha. The sequence continues at coordinate 19,654,037 of NW_022196902.1, forward strand.
TACTAGGGAAGCCTAGTTTAAGATTCTGCTCTGCAAGCCATCTTACTTTGCTTCCACAGGATTAGACTACATCCATAAGCTTGACTGGCCAGCTGCCCATTGGGCATATCCTGCTGGCCACTGGGAGGTCTTTTGCCAGGTGTTTGAACAAGTAAGCTGTGAAATCCCCTTAGAGCTGGTGAAACAACAGACATTGTTACCCAACTGATAGTGGGCAAGCACAGGCTGTTCTTAAGTGCTGGGAAGCGTGAGGACTCTTGAAGTATGCACCGTTTGCTCCTGAAATCTACTGTAGAAGCAACTCCATCAGTGTTGCTGTCCCTCTGCACTGCTGCTGCCCCCACAAAGCTGCATCTGCCCAGCCATGCACTTGAAGAAGGCATGCACAAATTTAAATTTTACCTTGCTTTCATACTAAGCCAAGGGAAAGG
>NW_022196902.1:19654480-19687570 GCF_008632895.1 Mastomys coucha
AAAAAAAAAAAAAAACAATTTACTTTCAATTGCATTTTCATTTAACAAAACAACAAACTTTAATAATAAACTTTGTTATAAGCTCATCTTATAGAAAGGTTTATTTAAAAAAGGACAGGACACTGAATAGATAAATGTCCTCCATAGAAATAAAACTGGAAAGCCAGGATTCCCCAAACTATAACTCTCAGACATTTTTATTTTGGAATATAAATTCAAAGCTCTTATTTTTATTGGCATGATATATGGGAAAGTGCTCCAACATGGTATTTATGAATAGCTTGTAAATATTGCACCTCAAAACACTCAAGTTAACACTAAATATGAAAATAATTTGTGTTTAGCACATCATCATATAGAGATTTTGACTGTGCAAAACAACAGGTAAACTCATGGCTGCTTTGTCAATCACAAACATGCATGTAAAGATTATTTTGTAATAGAGGGCCATACTACAACAGGACTATAATTTAATTTGCTGAATGGAGAAAGTAAAATTTCAGTAATAAATTATATTTAGAAACATAATTTCCAAAAATACACCCAAGATACAAACCATTCTTAATTAAGTTAACTTATGATGTGTTTGTGTTTTATAAACTTACTTTCTGATAATAAAAACCATGACTAAATTAAGTGAAATATTTATAGGTAGTCTTATTTAAATACATTTAATTCATCTTGGATTTAATCAAGTGCTAGGTTACCATCATGTGGTATGCTGCCTGGTACACAGTAGATATTTAGCTATCATGTGTTGAATGTATGTTTAGCAAAGGAAATCTTAATTTATGACCATATTGCTATTCAAATCACTTGATGTACAGTGATTTTTATAACTTGATACTTCAGAATTATATTACTAACAAATATGCTGATATATGTATAGATATATATGGTAATATATATATATATATATATATATATATATATATATATGAATATATGCACATGACCTATACTATGAAGCTTATCAATACACACCTATGAAAGATTGGCAATTAGACAATTGTCTGGTCTATGAGTAGACTGGGGAAAACATCTTCACTTTAAATGAAAGTGATATATAGGGTGTAACTCTCTCTCATGATTTCCATTTTAAAATTCTCCAGATGTAGTATAGGACATTCACACCCTAGATAAACCACCAATACAGAGCTAACAACCAAAACTGAAAAACCTCAAAACATGGTACTTCTCTGAGGGTGTCATAGCTCCCCACAGTTTAACCAGATCATTCGTTCCAGCTGAACAGTGAGCTAAAGTTGTCTTCCTGTCCTGCTAACTATAGAGCATATGGGAAATTTCTAAGCTGGAGCAGGCATGGGAATAACGAACGTCATTTAGTATTAGGTATGTGGGACAGCTCCACTATGCTATTATGATGCTAATGACTCACAATAACAGAGATTACACTCACAGCATCCTGAACACTGACTAATTTTCAGAAGCCTGCACAATGTCAAATGCCATTCTCTCTAGTGATTGTGTGCAGAGAACAGCAATTACAAAACCCCACAGTCAACTTCAGCTTCCATCTTTAATTACCTTCATAATTCTTTTCAGCAGGTATATATAAGAGAAATAGCAATTCCAATTCATATCTTCAACAAAGATGCCAAATTAATCCCCAGTTTCTACATCCTGGTGCTGTTCTTATATGCAATATTATTTATTTTTTGATTAGTCTTTTCTGTAGCTAAAGGTTATATGACATTGCTATTGTAATTAACCTTCACAACGCTAGTGACCATTTAATTAAAACTTTCACTTTAAATATTCACTAGATTACCTCAAGTTTCTCAGAGTTGGCAGGCCACCAAAATATATTTTGTCATCTGCTTTCAAGTCAAGACCAAAGTTGTTTCCAGAAGATGAAGTAGCTACATTCTCCTCCTGGTTAGAATCAATGTCTACAATTGATATGTTGGCTGTAATGGAGATAGGAATATTCCGTTTAATTAGCACAAGGTTCACCACAGCTGTGTTCCTGCTGACAACTGGAGATACATTGTCTAAATTTCAAATAGACACTGGTTCTTTCAGCATGTGTATTACATATGTAACCATTTAATGTGCAACAATAGAATTAATGCAGTACATTATTGATACATTCACACCAGAGCAGGAAAATAATGGCTTCCACACAATGAAGGCAGATAAGCAGACAAAAGAGAGCAGTTTAGATGGCTATCAGCAAACCACCTGATATCGTTTCTTACACTAAAGAAAATGAATACTGTGTTATCACAACTATCTAATTAGATATTGGATAATTAGAAAAATTTCAACTCTTTTCCTTTTCAAAATTGTGAATTTGAGAATACTCAGAACTACTGTTTCTGTTCATTTGTGAAGTGTTACTTGAATACCATAGCACATGCCAGTAGAGAGATGTGGATAATTGGTCCTATGAGGTGACGAGATCCACATCTACTGTAAAACATATTGTAGACTGGGAGGCTATGTTGTGAGTGAGGTACTGTCCTCATGCCTTATTGCTCTTCGTAGATCTCAAAGGGTTTTCTCATGTGGAGGGGATTGGAATATTGACAAAAATTCACAGTTGGCAAGTAAAACACCATTACTGGCATTTTCCTTTAATGAGAAACGTATTCTGAACCAAATAGGTAACTCTGTACTCTGAAGATAGAGAATTATTTAATTTGGTTGCATTGTTACTCCCAGTCAGTCTTTTAAACTTGAAGACATCCCCATCAGCATTCATATGTAATAAAATCAATGTCCTCCCTGATATGGTTATTCTATGCAAGTATACTAATTATGATATTTAAAAATAGCTTTAGTGAGGTATTATTGATTGTTGATATATTAAACATAGTCAGTATTTAATAGGTACACTCTAACAAAATTTGAAGTATCTATACATCCATGGAACTCATTACTTCTTTTAAGAAAATGAGTGTGTCTATCCCTCCAAACATTTCCTTGTGAGTTTTTGCAGGTCCCTCCATACCCTACGCTTCTGCCATCTTGACATCCATAGCACTCATATGCTTTGTGTGACTATAGATGAGTTTGCATTGTCCATATAATTTAGTAAAACTTACTCATTTTGTCTAACTTATATCATTACATATTTTATATTCATTCATTTGTATTATATTAAGGTTTATTATTTTTTTCTGGTCAAGTAGTATTCTATAATAAGTATTTATAACAACTTATGTATGTCTATATACATATACATTTCTCATAGCCTATCATTATGCTGAAGAATCACTCACTTGTTCACTCAAAAAAAAAAAAACTTTATGACATGATAGAAACCAAGGGAGAACACTAGAAAGTTCTCTCATCTCCTGACACTTGCCTTTCAACTCTACACTCAGAATTTGGGAGCTACTGCCTTTACCTCTCTCCCCTCTTGGATTTCTGAGTCAAAGTTACTTTGAAATCAGTTTATTATCACACCACCTGCTTTCCCATAGTCCTTTGCATGCTAATGAGCCATTACAAACCTTGTGTGATGCTACTGTTCTTTTCAGTTCTATTCTTTTCAAACCACAATGCCTTCCACATTTCAAACGATGCTTAATTCTATTGCTCTTATTTCCTGTCAGCGTTCTATGGTATATGATAAGGTAAATTATTTTTCTTCCTTTTTCTTTGAGACAAGGTTTTATGCAACCATGGCTAGAATTTACTGTGTAATTAAGGATGACCTTTAATTCTTAATCCTCTTGCCTCTACTTTCCCAGAGCTGGGATTCAAGGCATGTGCCACCATGTCCAGCTCTTCATTCTTTGAAGAAATGTGTTCTTTTCCCACTTTAATGTCAGGCTTTCACAATGACTCAGTTTAGTTTTCTATGATTATTTCCTTATGGCCCCTTATAGAGTCTACATTTAATTACTCTTTCAATATTTGTGGGCTTCCAGTCTGTGGGTCTGCTTGATTTGATATACTACTCTGCTGTTCTCACCCTAAACTTATCTCTGATCATTGCAAGGATGAGGATGGCTCCAACTTCTCCACTTCCTCTCTGGATTTCCATTATTCTCACTACATCTAATTGTCTGCCAAGCACACAGTTTCACTAGGCTATTAACAATACTAAAGCTACCATGAATGTAACATGTCTCAAATAGAACTGACTTTTTCCAAACAAAACAAAATTCTTGATATTTACTCTCAGTTTAGCAACTTCTTCAATAGTACTGCCCATAATCTTGTTATCTAAGTAAAAAGGATTCTTTCAGATCTTGCTCCTCTAAGCTTATTAACTTTATAATGTTTGAAATCATTTAATCCCATTCTTCCCTCTCTATTTTCATTACTGGTTTTAATATTTTTCTATTTACTGGCTCTCTCAAGATTTCAGAAGCAACCAAAATGGTCACAAATATACTGACCTAGCTGCTCTGAAAGAAATTTCACTGAAGCCCAGATCTAATAGTACCACAATCTTGGTGGAGTTAACAGTCCCTCATGAGGCTCTCCACAAACTCACCCTGCTATCTAAGCAGTAATTTTCTAACATCATCCATCTACTTAGCTTACACATTTACTGATAGCAATTAGTGCAGTTGCTAACACGTGTCTGGCAGAACATTGCTGTTGTAGGAATGGAAGGGTTTATATGATTAAAGAACTTTGAGAAACATCTATTAAATGTCCTTTCTGAAATACACAGAGTTCTTATGGCTTGGGAGCTTTGTGTCTCTTTTACATGGGCACAAAGGATGCAGCATACTAGTTTACACAATGGTAACATTAGCTTTTTTCTTCTCTAAGGAGTTTCTCCAAGGAGATGCAGCTTTAAAGTGGTATGTTTGTTCTCTGGTGGCTCCAGAATTTGTGCAACTTTTCCTCTGAAAATTCTGCAGGTGCCACTCTTCTACCCTCGTTCATGTCTCAGAAGCACTCCACTCTTCTACCCTTGTTCATGTCTCAGGAGCACTCCACTCTTCTACCCTTGTTCATGTCTCAGAAGCACTCCACTCTTCTACCCTTGTTCATGTCTCAGGAGCACTCCCTGGAGCCTATTCTTCCCTACCACTCATAGTTTTCTCCTGAGACTAGGTACCAGCTAGTTTTGTATCAACTTGACACAAGCTAGAGTGATCTGAGAGGAAGATATCCCAATTGAGACAAGTGCCTCTGTAAGACTTGCCTGTGGGCAAACTTGCAGGAAATTTTCTTATTTAGTGATTGATATAGGAGGGCCCAGCTTATTGTGGGTTGTGGCATCCTGGGGCTGGTGGTCATGGGAGCTATAAGAAAGCCCAGTGAACAAGCCACAAGGAGCAAACCAGTAAGAAGCACTCTTCCATGGCCTTTGTATGAGTTCCTGCCTTTAGGTTCCTGCTTTGCTTGAGTTCCTGTCCTGAGTGCCTTTAGTGATGATATAGAGGAGTTAGGTAAATAAACTCTTTCCTTCCCATGTTGTTTTTGGTCATGGTGTTTGGTCACAGCAATAGAAACTCTTATAATGGCAGACAGCTAGCTTACTATATGCAACTCTCCCATCTATTAACTATGTTTGTATCATCTGACCATAAGTTTTTTGAAGGCAAAAATTTGCTTCAGATTTCCTTTAATTCCTGCACAATGTTTAGTAGATGATTTGCAAAAGTTTATTAAATACAGAGTGTGAGATATGGTGGTACACTATTAAATCTACATTTTCTTAAAATATCATATTGGCCTCCAAAATATTAATTAAGTCTATATCTATTTGCAGAAGTATCAAAGTTTGGATTTCAGATATTGGCAATGCCATAGTAAAGAGAATTATGAAATTCTATCCAAACCACAATTGGATTTTATACCATTCCAAGTACTTAGAGTCATGTTCTTTTATCTTGGTTATGATTATACTTCTTGCTTTAATTTGCTTTCTGTTGCTGTGATAAAACACACTGACCAAAAGCAATTTTGAGGAGCAAAGGGTTTATTCAACATAAAGGTTACAGTTCATCAAGAAAATACAAGGTGGTAACTTAAGACTGGAATTTGAAGCAGAAGCCATGAAGGAGTGCTTTTCACTGTCTTCCTTCAAGGGTTAGCTTTAGTTACCATTCTTATACAGCCCCTGTCTGTTTGCCTTTGGATGGACACAGCTACAGTGGGCTGGGCTACTCTACTTTAATTAGGAATGAAAAAAATGCCTCACAGTCATTCCTTGTGCAGCAACAGATACATCTGATAGAGGCAGTCCTGGATGTGAGGTTGCATCCGCTCAAGTGACTTGAGGTATAAGCCAGGATTACCCATCACAAACACATACACAGACACACACACACACAGACAGACACACACACACACAGACACACACAGCATGTGTGTGTATGTACATATACACAATATATACACACAATATATGAATATACGATGTATATGCATAATATGTATTATTCACCTCCATGTTTGCCAGCATACCTAAGTTTAAAGGTACAGTTCCCATTCTCTAACAACAGATCAAAATACTTCCTGATATAATCAAATGAAATTATGATTACTTGTAATATGTCTCATAAACATAACAAATGTCATGCCATTTTTCTCAGTTAATTACTGGAACACGTTTACAGTTTTGTTGGCATGTTGGAAGAGCACAGAACTGATAGTTGTGCCATACCAGCTACAGATTCTAAAGTAAAGGAACATCTCAACAAAACAGAAAAGCATACAACCACTTTCAAACCTGTTATAGGATATAATTTCACAGGCCGAGAGACATTTTCATGCTTTCAAATTAAGCTCTCAGTTTCAAAAAAGAAAATGACAGAGAATCATTTGGCTCTTCAATCAGTCTTGTCTACTCTAAACCACCTATAATGTAAGCCAAAGAAATGACTGTATCATTTTTTTCACAGAACTATTGAGTAGCTGAAATTACAGGCAAGGCCCTTCTCCTGATGATGTTCATGGGTGCTTTGAGTGCATGGCTTAGACACACACTGCATTCTTACTTTCAAAACTCACCTTGTTTCTGAATCCTTGACAGTGTGAACGATTTCCATTTCCCATCATTATGGTTTTGATTGCTGACAACGGAAGCCATTCCTGAACCCAAGTCATAGCTGACTTTCACATGTCCATCACTGAGCTCTACACTCATGAAATCTTTCTATTAATAGAGTAAAATCACACCAGTGATTAGATACACAAAGAAATATATGGGTATTCACTTTTATGGGGTTTAAAAGGGGCCTCGTGGCTAGATTGCTGTCCATGTCACATGTTACAAGAGTACATTTCTGAAACAGAACTAGTTACACTTTGTAATGTTTCTTGGATTGTGAGTGTGATGTTATAGTACAGATGGCCACAATAAAATCACTAGGACATGTTCTCTCATGACAGTAGTGCAAAGTGAGTTCCTTTGAAAATGCATTAAGCAAACCAAGCTATAAGATCCCCAAAAGAATTTACTAAGGAAACACAAATCTGAGAAAAATGAGGCTAGGAAGTATTTCAAAATATCTTTCAGCTGAAGTCTCTCAAATATGAATGGAGAGCTAGATTTGCCCCTACATAATCCCATCCTGGGAAAATGATCACTGGGTACTTCTCATAAAGAGTTATCTGGGGTGTAGTATTGCAGAGGAAAAAAAGGCTACATTCTATTGTGATTAAATCATCACAGAAAATATATAAGCATTTGTTGTATCATTCTTGGCTACCCCACAGCCATTATAAACTTCCTTTAGGTTTAACTGATAATTTTACCAATAACTAATAATAATATTGGTATTATACAAAAAAATAATAAAAAGCAGCAAACACATTTCCCATTCTCCATTTTACCAGGTCTCGTGTGGCAAGATACATCAAGAGAGCATTTGATGAAAATGTCCGGAACTTGAACATGACTGTGGAGATGTTGGGGTACCAGCGGATGGGGCGGCTCACCAATGCATATCCTTCTCCATCAAACTGAATAGTCCCCTCACTGTCTTCCACTTGTGGGCTGAAAAAAGACATTTCATGCCAGTTAGACCTCTTTGGTTTGTGATTCTTCAATGAACCAGTTTTCCAGGACTGGATGGACACAAACTATCTCAAACATGGCATGGATCCCCCTCACTCTCACCTCCACTGGCTATAGTATTAGCCCTCAAACCATATCTCTTACCTGGACTTCCATAGGTATTTTAAGGCAAGCACTTAGTAGAAAATTACATAATATTTAAGTCCTTCTTAGTGATATTTATGTATACTGTTAGAATTGGGATAAGCTGAATCTATTACGTTTCCCATCTACAAAGCATGGAAGAACATATACCCTTAATCTCAAAAAAAAATCACAATCTAACAAGTTCTCCTTGGATAAATTAAATTCAGACAATGAAGGATATCTGTGTTTTCACTCTATCTTTTTAACATGTGTTTATTTTAATTTGTATGTGACTCTAAGAAACTGTTTGGATATTATGGGTCCCTGCCTATAGCAGGCATAAACTACGGGTCTATGCTAGCCCATCTAACAGATTGCACTAAACCTTTGTGAGGTAAAGGAGATTTTCATATAGCAAAAGGATTCACAGAGAATATATCTTCAATATTCATTTAATAATTAGTAATCAAGAAAAATCTTATAAATAAAACATTAGAAAAGTATTTGTTTTTCTCTTTCTTTCTTTCTTTCTTTCTTTCTTTCTTTCTTTCTTTCTTTCTTTCTTTCTTTCTTTTTTTTATTTTTGAGACAGGGTTTCTCTGTATAGCCTTGGCTGTCCTGGAACTCACTCTGTGACTAGGCTGGCCTCAAACTCAGAAATCTACCTGCCTCTGCCTCCCAAGTGTTGGGATTAAAGGTGTGAGCCACCACTGCCTGGCAAGTATTTGTTTTTCAAATGTGAGTTTATCCCATCTACCTATGTATCTGGGCATTTAAGTATCTAACCATGCATCCATCCACCCAGCTAACTACCCATCCCCATACACAATCATTTATGTATCAGTTGTTCATTCAGAGCTTGTTCTTTCAGAACAAGTCTCACTGTGGGGAGGGTCTTCAAATGTTTAACAGCTGTGTATTTCTTACTATTCATGTAAGCTCTGAAACTGGAGCATTGGATTGCTCTGAGGGTAGAGGGCTAAAGAGTAGTATGATGTGCTTGACATAGAACAAGAACCTTAAAATGTTATTTCCATAAAATCATGGTTACTGAGAGAAAAATTATACAGTACAAAATTGAATATGCTATATTTTAAGAGCTGCTTCACACTTGGACAAGTTGGCTTACTCATGGTTCTTTGTTAGGATTAGAACACTAAGTGTAATATAAAAGACGCTTTGCATGTGTGTGTGTGTGTGTGTGTGTGTGTGTGTGTGTGTGTGTGTGTTCATAAAACATCTTAATCTGGGGAGCTAAATTAGCTTGTTAATCACACTTTATAGTGAGGAACTTGGCTATTACTTAGCCTTTCATCGTAATACACTAACTTCCGAAGCACTATACTAGGAATGAGAGGATGGTCTCAGAGACTCCATACACATTCCTTCCTTGTAGTTCTCATTTGCCAGAGCCTTGCATATTAAAGCACCTTGGTACCAAGAACATCCCAGAAAAGGGTGTGAGAGTCCTCCCTACCTGCTTTCTATATGCTCTGTCTTCAGACATTGCTACTTATTGATAACTTTAAAATTACCCAAACTCAAAAAAAAAAAATCGCTACACAATTCTAGACTCAAAGGAGAAATGTCAGTTTATTTTCTGATATAAACATAGGGAAGCATAGAGAAGTTAAACCTTGACATCCTTGTGTCACTGATCTATCTACTTCTCAGTGTGGATGATATCAGGCACTCCTGAGACTGCTGGAGAATCTTACAAAAGTCCTTTAGCAATTCATGTTGGAATTTCTCAAGCGTGACATGAAAGTTTCAATCACTTTTAGATTTCTAAAGTCTCTTCCAATTCCAACACTTGACTATTTTACCAAGGCAAAAGACAATTTATGGGAAAGAGTTTTGGGTGGGCAGTAAGCAAGAGCACTGGTGTAGAACAGCTGCCTTCATTCAATTCACCACAGAGCTTAGGCAGAAAGAGAGCAAACTCCCACTTTGAATGAGTAACTTGGGGTTGAGAAAATTAGCTCATTTATATATTATAATATTCCAACATGGAACATTATATTACATTTTCATGTACATTTTGATCATAGTTTCAAAGAAAATGTAACAACCATTTTATACATAAGCATAATACTTTATTTTCCCTTATTTTATTTCTGTGCCTGGTCAAGTAAGCACCGAGAACACATCTGCTGTTCTGGAGCAGCCACATCCTGTGACTGTTTGCCAGTATAACAATGATGTACACTGTGTTGAAGCACTTAAAATTTCAGTGTAATTTTCATATTCCGCTAACTGCATTTTATTTCTGGCACATTTTGTATTTGAATCCTAATGTGACTGCCTGGTATAAGATATTCCTGGCACTTCTCTTTCTTGGTTCCTATGTGCTCTTCTTCTTCTCCCTATCTTCCTTCCCTCTCTTTTTCCCCATCTTTCTATTCTCATGGCTATTTTACCAATCTTTCTGCCTTTCCTGGTGATACATCTTTTGATGAGTAAGAATGAATTGAATTCTTCCTAGTATTGGAAGGTTGGAAATATACATGCCTTAGATAACATATTACATATTGACTTTCTTTTTACATAGCTAAATGTTCTTTTTACATAGCTAAATCATGACAGAATGATCATTTGATGTTTTAGAATAATCAGGCACATTGAGCCTGTGTTCCCTGGGCTACATGTATACGAAGATAGCTTTGAATATGACCCAACACATTCATAGATGACAACATCATACTGCAACATCAAGGGGTTGAATAGTTCTGCAAGTTTTTCTTTTACTACACTTGCTAATAATCTTCTGAAAATGCCAATTAGAAATCTACTAAGAAAATGTTTAGGGTGAATCTGGGCCTCATGTATCTCAGGCTGGTGTTAAGCTGAATAATATTCCTACCTTGGCATTCTTAGTGCTGCGATTACAGGCATGTGCCATCAAACCTGGCATTGTATCTCATGGTTTTGGTTAAATTGAAGGAACTTGATAGACAGCTTTCCATATTCTGTGTCAATATGTTCTGGATAAAACTATCTTAAATATGTCAGCCTCTCTGGCCACCATGTTGATAAGTTGGGATACCAAAAGGATTTGGACATCAAAATGTTCAGAGATGTCTTGGAGATTCTTCCTATATGGTAAGGTAGAGATATTTAGAAGAAAATGTAAAATGTTCTCTGTTGTGTTGATGGGGGTTGGGATTTGAAATGCCCATGTATTCATTAAACTAGAATCTTAAAAAAATGCCTTAGCACTTCTGAATTCTTGTATATAGCAAATTAATCCTCTAGATATTTAGTGTATACTGCAGAGTTTTAGTATAATCAAATTATTTTTAGGCTCAAATGACTAGGAGGGGGGCTCTGTACTTTTATGTTGAGAAATCCCCTACTCTTAGTTTATTATTTTTATATTCTCTACTCAGGTTTATATAAAACTATTTTTGACATTTGCATTGTATAGTGTGTATACTTTAAATCCTGTTTGTTCTGAACTCCTTCTTACTTTTGATGCTGTGTATTATGGTACTTCTTCCAGGATTGACTGGGTACCTGTTATCTCTCCCATCTTAAGCAGTACCTCAAGGTTCGCCACAGTCATCCCTGTAAGTATTTGTAGGAACTTACATGTCAATTTGAAAAGTCCTACAGGAAAAGTAATATAAGCTAGGTTTCTACATGTATACTTAATCAGCTTGGGTACTCTCCTTATAAAATAATAATTATGACCAGAAGTCGTTAATAGATAAGCAAACTCTCATGACTATGAACAGACACTCACATAGGAAGAGATTAGTCTTAATTGACTGTGGTTCAAATTTCTCATCTGTGAAAAACACATAGCCATATAAATGTATTAAAGAGTACTTTCCAAGGTCTTTGGAAAATGGCTTTACAGTTGGGAAGGGATTTGAAATTTCACCTATTTGGCATTTCTACCATAAGTACAATCAAACTTATTCTACATCATGATAGATGGATACCCAGTAAAACTCAAACTGTTTGTTGCACAGAACAGACCTCATCTCAACTCACCTGACAGTACATCCTTTGCAGTCACCTTCTTTCTCCCGGAAATTCCATAAACCTATAGGTTTGTTGTCAAAGTATGTTTCTCCCATACAGCCGGTGAAGGTAGTCACACGTACAGCATCGGCCTTCTGCAGAGAGATGTGGGATTTGGAGGATTTAAGGATTTCATGAGTTGCAGTATTTATTAATTATTAGCAGCAGAAGTCTGATAGTTCTTATTTGTTCTATATGACAATCTTAGTGGTCTTTTTATGGTCATATTATGCCCTCACAGCAACAACAGGAAGGTCATAAAGGAAAAGCTCAAATATTTCATCAGTGGCTCCTACTTTATATACTACCTCAAATGGGAACTCAATTTACATGTCTTATCTCCATTAGTAGAAGTAATTCTTCTTTTGTAACCTCCAGTGATTTTTTTCAAACATCTCAGGAGTGTACAGTCCTATATATAACATCCGTCCATCATCCCATATATCTCAAATGATCTCTGAATTACATAATAAACCTAAAGCAATATAATATAAATTCTATGTGAGTAGCTGTCATAGTATATTATTTACAAAAAATGTAAGAGAACATCTGTATATTTTTGATATAGGTTCGATCTTATATTTCAAATACTTTCCATTCTTCATTTGTTGAGTCTGAGGATAGAAAGCCATGTGTATCCGTGGCAGAAATCAATTATTTCTGGCTTCCAACCTTAGGCTAGCTATTAAACTTCTCCACAGATGGCTTTGACATGGGATTATTGTGAGAAATTATTTCTGGTCCTAAATACAATGCCCACTACAGACAAGTGTATACTGAGATCCTGTTTACTTTGTATAAATCTGACTTACAACAGACTAAAATGTTTTTCCCTTGAAGTAATGAATGAGTTCACAATGGAGACTCAGTGATGAAGGGGAGAACACAGGAATAAAATAAGCTGTGACAGTGTTCATCTAAGGTAGTGGTTCTCAACCTCCCTAATGCTGTGGCCCTTTTATACAGCATATTAAATCCTCATATTGCAGTGACACCTAATCATAAAGTTATTTTTATTCATACTTCATAACTGTAATTTTGCTACTGTTATGAATTGAATTGTAAATGTCTGTGTTGTCCAGTGGTCATGGGTGAACCCTGTGAAAGGGAAGTATGATCCTGCCAAAGGGGTCATGATCCAAGGGATGAGAACTACTGATCTCAAGTTTTCATTCCCAGACAGTTAGGCCACCAGCTCAAGAGAATGAGAAGAAACATAGCAATTTTGTAAGAGAGGATCATGTACATCCATACAGGTCTGTTTGCTGCTGTCCCCAGCACATGGTCTAGGATCTGATGAAGCCTCATACAACTATCCTTTGAATGCCATCAGCTCGGTGACCACTGCAGTCACAATTGGAGGGAAAAGACCAGGCTGGCGAAGCTGTTTAAACAGCTCCTCTTTCAACCCAAACTTACTATAAATAAGTGGCATATTTTGCTACCTATATCAGAAACTACGCCAAAGCTAGCTGTGATGGTCGCTATACTGGCTGGTTTTATGTCAACCTGACACATGCTAAAGTCATCAGAGAAGGAGGAGTCACAGTTGAGGAAACACCTCCATGATATCCAGCTGTAAGCATTTTCTCAATTAGTGATTGATGGGGGAGGGCTGAGCCCATGGTGGATGGTGCCATCCCTTGGCTGGTGGTGCTGGGTTTTATAAGAAAGCAGGCTGAGCAAGTGAAGGGAGAGCTGGAGTAAGTAGCAACCCACCATTGTTTCTGCATTAGCTCCCGATTAGCTCCAGGATCCAGCACTGTTTGACTTGTCTTGATTTCCTTAAACGATTGACTACTATGTGGAAATGTAAGCCAAATAAACCCTTTCTTCCCCAACTTGCCTTCCGGTCATGGGGTTTTGTTGCAGCAGTAGAAACCCTAAGACTGTTGCTTCCCTCAGTGATAGACGATGGTTAGCATATGTAAGCTAAGTACACCCCTCCCCCAAGTCGCTTTGGGTTGTGGACTTGACACAGCATCAGAAAGCAAACGAAGACAAGTGTGGTCCCAGATTAAATATAATGACAAAAACAAATTGAGCCCCCAACATCCTCCTCTCTGTGTTTGCTGACTATGAATTTAGTGTGAGAAACTACCTTCCATTCCTGCTTCCATGCCTTCCTCTCCCCTCAATGATGGGTGTACCCATCCAGAGTAGGAGCCATAATAAACCATTCCTTTCTTAATTTTCTCTTGTCATGTATTTGGTCACAGCAACCAGAAGAGTAATAGACATGTAAGTATACCTGAATTATTTGGAGACTAAAAGATTAGGTTGAGATGTTTCAGAAAATAAATGAGATGGTCATGAGAAGGTAAAACACCCTGGTTATAGCTTTAGTTCTAACATTACAGTATGCATCTCTTCCCAGTACTGTGACCAACATGTTTGTAGGTTTTGGTTTATTGTCTATGTATCAGGAGCCTGGGAACTCTTGGCCCAAGCAATTTCTTAAGAGTTTCTACATATTTCCTTTGTTTCTGTACTTTATCCTTCGACAATTTTAGAATTGCTTTGCACTAGTGACACCTGCATGCTGCATGATGATGATGATGATGATGATGATGATGATGATGATGATGATGATGATGATAAATATTTGAGTTTGTGCCTGGAGATGTGGCTCAGCTACTAATGTTCCAGCTGTACAAGCATGAGGACCTGAGTTTGGATTTACAGCACATATACAAAACTCAGGCATGGCAGTATGCTATAGCTCAGACACTGGAGCAGACAGCATACTCCCACACTATAGTTGGGAAAGAGGTAGTAGAGGAGAGCCAGACTGGAAGATACCAAACAATCACGTTTGGTTGATATACGTATATGACATGTGCATGCATACTCCCATGCAAACGTAAACACAAAAATATACAAATATACAAACACAACATTTTTTTAATTATTTAAGGTATAAAAACCAGACTCTAGGAATTTCTCATATATTCTAAACATATGCTCTCCTTTCTTGAGGTGGGACTAAAGCAAAGATATTGAAAGCAGCAACCTTCTATCCTACGTCCAATCTCTCTCACTAACTATGTAACATACTCAAAACATTCAAATTTTCCCTTCTTCAGTTTCCTTAATTAGGAAACAAAGAGGATTGTAAAAATCTATCCTGCTATGGCTTGAATATCTATATCCTCCACAAATTCTTCTATTGAAAATCTTTCCCTCAAAACCTATGCATGGAGGCACATACCTGCAATCCCAGTACTTGGGAAGCAGACAGGTGGATCCCTGTGAGTTTCAGGCCAGCCTAGTTTACACAGTGAGTTCCAGGACAGCCATGTTTATGTGGGAGTTTAGGAGAGAGGAGCCTCCATGAGTGGGATTAGTACCCTTGCCCAAAAGGCCTGAGGAAATTCATGTACCCCTTCTCATATAGGAACACATAACAAGACAGCTCCTTCCATGTACAAAGGGCTCTCATTACAAATCAGCTTGTTGGTACCTTGATCCTGGACCACTCAGTTCTAGAACAATGAAAATTTTGTTTAGTGCTTACAAATTGAGTAAATACATTAAAACACTTTGTTATTGGATGCTGAATACTGATTGAATTATGTAAATTGCTTAGAATGCGATTTAACACATAATTAGGATTATAAAATATTATGAAAGTTTTCCATTGTTTCTTTTAACCTGAAAGTGAGGCATATAGTTTTACTTCTCTTTTGTAGTGCAGAACACTGAGCACAAAGGACTAAATATTTTACTTAAGGACCTTAAGGATGTGTTTTTTAAGTAGCAGGAAGATACAAATCTAACTCAGGTATGAATTCAAAACTCATGGCCTTGCATTACTCTGCATTGCCCTAATTTTCTTTAGGAGAGCAGAGGAAGTTGTCAATATTGTTGTCTATTACTGTGTATTGTATATACTTATATGCAGTTTTATGGAAGAGGATGGTTTTACTGTACAGCTGTGGAATCAGCTTCCATATTTCAGAGTCACATTTTTTGCATAAAGCAAACAAGTCAGCTTCACACGCTGAGAAAGTTGAGTTCTCACGAACGTGGGGTCATCCTAGATGACACATTTAATAACTAATCTCATTTCAGGGTGATTGTGACAAGTCCAGGATTACCCATTATATTCGGATGTGTTCCTGCATCTCATTCACGGGTTGTTTCTCAACACCTAATTCCATCTAATCAACATAAGCTTCTCTCAAATGTAAGCACTTTGCAATTTGAAATGCACAAGGACCTGCCACAAAACATTTATGGATATTAAGTGTATTGCTCCATAAGCATGAACAGAAGAGCAACTCAAAAACCTTTTAAAGCAGATCATGATTTGGAAGTGTTTGGCCCTTATGATATCTCCTGAAGACCTGGAAATCTTTTAATTGGATGTATGAACTTCATAGCTCTTCCCTTTTATAAATCATAAAGTAATTGCAAAAATGATGCATAGTTAAAAAACACTTTGCTTTTGAAGTGACTGAAGAAAAAGAATGCCAAGAAAAAGAAAAACATGTCACAGTTAAGAAATAAACTACTATTGAAGTCTTAGAAATATGGTGCCTCCAGATTGGATTGTTCACAACTCAAAGATGGAGGTTCTGTTGGGTGTCATGACACATGCCTATCATTATAACAGCTGAAGAGTTAAAACAAGTGGATTACATGTTCCAAACAGGCTTAGCTAGACACAGAAAGACCATGTCTCAAAAAATAAGAGTAAAGAGAAACAAACCACCAAAGAAGAACATTCTTAAAATTCACAACACAAGTTAAGAAAGCATGGGCAGGTGTTTACAGCACTCTCCACACCTTCCCTTAGTTTTCTATAAGGGGGAGAAAAGGGATGGGAAACGGCTCATTACCTTTATTTTTCCGGTCAGGCCACCAACAAACAGCATTGCATTTGCGTCCACATCTAGGATAGTGTACCCAGAAGGAGACACTGAATGGTAGGTGCTGGGCATCATACTGGCTTTGGGCCCATCCAAAGCTCTCACAGAAATAGATCCATTTCTCCCCGTTCTTCAGGCAGACACATGTGTTGAAGTGGAAGGGAAGAAAATACAGAAAATGAAATTTGCATTGCATTTGATCACCTTCAGGTCTCAAAAACAAAAAGTAGAGATAGTCATTTCGAGTAACTTTAGTGAACTGTGTTTAGGGCCAAGCATTCTGAAGTCAGTGCTTCTCAAAACAACACAAAGATGTGACATTTGCTAAGTATTTACCATAACATTCAAATAGGAAAAGATCAATGTACCTGATTCCGTGTATCACTATTCATATGAAAAGACAGCATCAGTTAGGTGGTAAAACAGTTACAGATCAGAAGGATAGCATTTTCCTTTTGCTTTACATAATAATTTACTGTTTTATATGACATTAAATGTAAACAAGTTTTATGACTTCATTTATTATTTTGTCAAATTTAAGTTGGCAAGTAGAGTCCAAATGAGCCACCCTTCTGCAGCACAAACTGCATAATTCTGCCTAAATGTTTTTTAGTGGATCTTAATTTATTGGAGCAGTTTTACCAGAATTTCAGGGCTCATTATTTGTCATGTCATCTTAATATATAAAGTACAGTTGCTCATCTGTAAAGTTCGATATACAAATTTGTAGAAATACTCTTTTAAATTCAGTTATAGGAGAAGAAACTCTGAAAGCTGTTATTTCATTTCATTTTCTTTTTTTTTAAAATGATTGGTTTCCATAAGTTGTTAAATATGAAAATCTGGTCTCTTCAGACACAAGCAGTCATAACAAACTTCCTAATCATAGCCTTCTCTCTGCTGTCTCATTTTGGTAAACTCTATCTTTGAGGAGGCAGTGCTAAGTGAAATCTGTGGAACACGAGAATGGATTTATCAACGAGGCCTCTTGAATAGGGTGAATCTCTTCAGATAGAACTGCACTATGTGAGCATAAACATCCTAAAACAGAGTATTCAGTCCTTCCCATACCAACAAGGGGATGAGCTCAGCTTTATCCTTTCTCCCTTCCCACCTCTCTGACTGTCTTTCTCTTCCCTCTCACACACACATATTGAAAGGAACTAAAGTTACCACTTTTGATTAAGTTAACATGCAAACATTTGTGTGCATGTGTGCATTGGTATGCATGAGTGTGTACATGCATGGGAATGTCCAAGGATGAAGAGGAGAGTCTTCCTCAATCATTTTTTTCATCTTATTCTTTGAAGAACAATCTGGCAGTTGAGACTAGAGTTCACTAACATGACTAGGCAAAGTAGACAATTCACTCTAGCAATTCTCCTCACTGCTCTCTGGGTGCTAGAATTACTGGAGGGCCATTACACCTGCCTGACATTTACATGGGTCTTGGAGGTCTGAACTATGTATGTCCTTATGCTTGCAGGACAAGCACTTTATCTACTGAGCCATCTCCCCAGCCCTTCTTTCCAATGTTTTATTATAGAAAAGTTAATCCCATTTAGACTGAATTAAACTGTTTGGATC
Organism: Mastomys coucha; assembly: GCF_008632895.1. Classification (NCBI taxonomy): domain Eukaryota; kingdom Metazoa; phylum Chordata; class Mammalia; order Rodentia; family Muridae; genus Mastomys; species Mastomys coucha. Next base: position 19,673,057 of record NW_022196902.1, read on the forward strand.
CCTCACATAGAGCCAACAATAAACAGTTCCTCCAGTCTTTATCTTTCTCTGATAAGCTTTAACAGCAGCCTGACATCTTCAACAACTCTCCCTAATTACTGGCTCATCAGCATTCAATGGTGAATTATGAACTAGAAAAAGAAGATATATTAAGGAGAAGTAGTAGGATTAATATGGTTCCAGGTGTAGCCTACATGTTCTTAGAGGTTGAAAATAGAATTAGAGTTTTGGAGAGAGCAGGGTTGATTCAGCTCTATACTTTCTGTTTAAAATACTATGGGTAGATCTTATGTGTTAGATATGGGACCCAGTATTTTGGGATAGAATAAGTCTGGGATTATAGGTACTGTGTAGACTAGAAGTGAATGAAGATAAGATGGCAAGTTTTATGTCCTTATGCCTGTTTAATAAGAACAGGTAGCAGCATTTTTTCCTCTTTCCTCTTTAGGTGAAGATGTGAGAGACAGTTTTTCTCACTGAACTCAAGCTCTTATCAGAAAACAGATTAAGAAGACAGGGGGCTAGAGAGATGACACATTGAGATCAAGAAGTTAGGATTGGAATAGCTTCTCTGGCTTCATACTTTGAGTTCATGTCCTTTCCTTACAGGCACAATACATGCACTTTTTCAAACATTTATACACAAAGCATATAACCTTCACACACATGGACACACATAAGCAGCTACATTGTTGAAATGGCAATGGAGTTTTTTCTCATGAACTAGGAATTTACTTCAAATCATGTCATCCAGTTATCATACTCTTCGTTGAGAAGTTACCTTGATGCTTCAATACGGTACCAATAAGAGTCATCGATGGTCAAGTCAGGATACTCCACCCGGCCAACTCCTGAGCCAACATCCCAGAGAAAGCTGACTTTGCCTTTACGCATTTCTATAGCAAGGAAGTCAATCTGGTTCAAAGAAACAAACAAACAAACCAAAACATGCTTCAGGACAAAGCACTCTCAAAGTGGAGCTCTGGGGTGTATTTTTCAATGACATGTAACTTACTTTGGTTGGGAATTCTTCATAGTTATACCCAAGATATGCATTTTATATCAGAGGCATCTGTGGTAATTTTTAACACAAGTGAGACAAGCCTCCTCACATGAATAGTAAATGCTAACTTTTGTCAGAGCCAGTCTTTTTAACACCTTATTCACCTTGAAAATCACCCATACACAACAAGTCACATTAATTCTAGTGTGCGAGAGTTTGCAGATAGAACTTGTATAATTCCTGTGTGAGTCTTAAATTCAACAAACTGTAAGAGTTTGCCTTGGTTAGAACTCATGCACAATTTGTTATTTTCACTTCATTAACACGGAAGGCTATTATTATTGAATTTGAGAACAGAAAAATAATATTTTTTATTCTTACTAGATTTTCTTCTTAAACAGCTAGATTTGACCAAAGTATAATGCAAAACAAATATCAGCACACTGACAGATAAAAAGAGAAGTGCCTGGATACAGGAAAGAATTGTTACCTGTTTAGATTTATAACTTAACTAAAACTGCAAATATTCCACAGCTAAGATTATGAGATTTAAGGTATGAAAAGCTACTTTAGACATTTGCAGAGCTACATTACTACATTCTATATAGTTTCCTCACTGATTAACCTTTGACCTCTACACATACGCAGTAGCTTTTTAAAAAGTGTATATTAGACTTACAAATTTGGCACTTCCAAGGTAAAAAAGGAGGTTGTCGGCAACAGTGGTCTTGACATGGACAACGATGTTATTGTAGCTTCCTTTCTTGATTTCTGGCTTGTATGTTCGAACACAGTCACCTCCCGAAGACACAGATACTTTGATCTTCAAGGAAAACAAGACTATGAGTCTCTATGACTAACTCTGTCTGTAGGTTTAAAGTATAACCCAAACCACCAGACAGTCGTCCTCACTCTTTTATTTGAAGTAACTTTTCAGTCACCAAGTAGTAGCATTAGATATTCATATGCAGACACCATGTGTTGACTGGGGAGTGCACAGAGGACTCATTCTTTACTAGCAGTTTGCCAATGATGTTCTTGTAATTATTCCTCTGGCCTATTAGCCTGCCATTGTCTTTTAACCACGCAGCTACCACACCTTCACATCATTCTTTGAAGACAAACTTTCCAAATGGGATTTTACATAAAAATAAATGGAATTTGATAAAGAAAGTTTTAATTCAATTTCCAGTGATTTGGGTATCATTTTCAGAGGGATTCAGTTTTGTTTAGTTTTCAAGATGGTGCTGCCAGCCCAGCCATGCACTGACAGTTAGCTGAGGCCATGCCAGCCTACCCATGCACTGACAGTTAGCTGAGGCCATGCTAGCCCACCCATGCACTGACAGTTAGCTGAGGCCAGGCAGGGTTTGTTCTAGGTCTTCTGACAATACGAATATTAATCATCCCTCTCTGAATATATATCTCAGAATAAATTACACTTCTTATTAGTTTACCAGGAAATGAGATGGAAATAATTTCCACATGTCTATCACTCCTAATACATGTAATAGCTCCCTTCCTTTCGAAGAGTACTTCAAAAATTACTATAAATTGCTAAGAATGGAATTCTTATGTGAATAGAAAGGCACTGTTCATACCAATTTTTACTTCTATGAAAGGAGTCTTCATTCAGTCACAAATAGCACTATTTGATTATTGGATTTAATTTCTTTTGGGTCAGGTGCAAAGTCACCATCAGTGATTGCTGCTCTGCTGGTTGACAGTGCTAGAAGAGAAGATGTGAAATCACTTTGCTACTGTTCAAATGTCTACTCTTAGGATACCCACTGGCCTTACCTGGTTTTAATTTCCCATTGTTTTCATGGCTTCTTTCACTTCCTATAGCTTTCACATTTGAGAAAAATCAACTAATATTATTGTTATCCCAATGAAAAAACTTGTGCAGACTCTAAGATTGAACGGGTTACCAGACAACCAGGCAACTCTCGGTACTATGGTATATACACAGTATCTGCAAGAGTTGTCTCACTGTGGTGAGGTAAGAAGCATTGTGGATCTTTTCTATGGAAGAGGAAAACTAGCTGGAGGAGGTTCTAGGTGCCAAATGTTTTACATTCAGAAATGAAAACCAAGGAGAGATGTTTGGCTCTGACAGACAGAAGGATTCACATTTGGGGACTTCTGGGGAAAGAAAAAGTCTGCTGATTCTCCTATTGGCCCCACAGAGGCCTGCTCTTGACAACTGTTTCCTAAGCTGGTCACTAAGCAAATGTCTCTATACAGAGGATGCTCTGCAAAGAAGCAGGCTGTGTGTGGCAGTCTGTACTTGCTGTGTGATCTAGAAAGTCAACTTAGATTTTTTGAGTGTCTTTGTCCCTGGCAAAGATATGATCTAACTAGACGATGGAAGGTTCAATCCTAGGGGTCACCTTAGATCTCAAACACTTGCTTTCTGCTCTTCCTCTAAGCTGCTCTTGGTTGTCTCCCCTGATAGCTTTGCCTTGGTATATAGAGTACTGAGAGTAGTCCAAGCAGAATGAATCACAGACAGTCTAAGGCAGGGAAAACACAGATTTTTCTAGGTGCTAGTACTATGAAGAAGCTGTGTGGGTGAAAGTTAGGCAGCAGAGTAGCAGCTGTCTGAGAATAGCAGTTATCCGAGAGTCAGAGATTAAAAGGATAAAGCAACAGAAAGACTCTGTAATAGTGAGTAGTTAGACAAAAATGCAGCCGTCAGATACTTTTTAATGTTCAAACAAAGGTATACTATTCAGTAAATTTTTAGGAGTATGCAGTATGTGAACCAAAAGCTTCCTGAAAAAAAGACTATGGCACTGAGCAAATTTAGTATCTGAGGCAGGTTATATGTGCCAGTGATATTATAAGAGGATCAAAGAGAATATGAAATAAAATATCTGACTGTAATTCATGAATAGAATTAAATAGTAGATGCAGCCATCCCTGGCAGGAAACCATATTCAGAATCACAAAGGGTCTTGATTCATGATGAAAAGTAATTGTGTGTAGTTTGTTTTATCTTTACTCATAAATGGTTTACAGGCTTAGCTCTAATGCCACGGTATCACTGGTTGAATCATAAAACAAGTCATGTTTCTTTAAAGAGCCCAATTAAATAATCCTGCTTGGCTATGGTATGGGGAAGGAATGAGTATATGAAATGTAGGGTCATAGGATGAGGTTCAGACCTTGTCTCCAAAGCTGAGGTAGAAGTAACAGATCACACAATTCGTCCACCAGAAAGGGGGTATCAAAGGGAAGACAGCACCCAAGTGAACTGATAAAGCTTGGTTTGGGAGCCCAGTCCATATGTGTGAACATTTAAACACCAGGCATACTTCATTTTACTAAGATTTGCAACTAAGGTACTCTGTCATCCACTTTCCATATCCATAAGGTCTGATTTGCTGAAGAAAAGGACAGTGTTGTATACATTATGCCAGGATAATCCTGCAGAGCCACCTGCTGCTCTATCCTTACCCATTTGAACTTACTGTGTTTTGTTTTTCTAATATACCCTGAATATCTGGAATATTCAGGCAGTCCAACTGTTTACAACTAGATCATTTATTCTTGTAAACCATATGTTCTGACTTCCAGTAGGTGTATAGACAGTGGTATAAGCATTGCACTGCATATGAACAACTTGAAATAGCTAAATCAAAATAGAGCATTTGCACAATTCTTGAAGAGAAACCTCTCAGATGTATCCCCTCTTTCAAGAGGTGTGAAATTCCTGAAATTCAAATAACCTGTTGGGATGTTCAGTTCTATTGATTAAATATAAATTCATGATGAGGCTTATGAAATTACCACTAAGATGTTGGTGTTTCTAAGGTGCTCCTGGCACAACATTATTCACCTGCTAAACACCATAAATACAATTAAATTTTGCTAGATATCTCAATGTTCTGCATACTGCATTTTTTTCAGCTGGTAATTAGGCCATTCATTTAAAAACAGTATAAGTTACTCAATTATACAATTAATAAGCTGAAATAGCCACTTTAAAAGAAATGCATTTAGTTCCTTGATTAGAAAGTGTCTTAACTTGTCTAGCAAGTAAAGGTGTTTGTTGCCAAACCTGATAACCTAATTATGGTTGACAGTCTTGGACCATGTCACCAGAGTGCTGCTGAGTCTAGGCAATGGATGGTAGGGCTGGAGTTTGGCAAGGATGTTCTAAAAGGTTACTGCCTGGATTGGTAAAGGTAAAACCTAAGTTGCAGTGGAGATCTTAGGTTGTTTTTACATGCCAGACTCATGAGCTATCCCAAACTACTGGAATGGAGAAGAGCTAAAGAGAAAAGCTGTGTATGCTATGGTAGGGGCACATCTGGGGGAGGAGGGAGATTATCTATGCCTTTTAGAGCCTAGAACATTCCATCAGGAATGCAGGATGTTGGACATAGAGCTCCAGAGTTTATTTTCCCCTGCTGTGTTTCTTTCCAACTAGCCTTCCATTCTTCCCCCTCGGAATGAAACAGCTTATTCTGTGTCAATATTTATTAGAAGTATGCATTTTTTCTTATTTTGGTTGGGGCTCCCAGTTCAGAGATGGTCTTGTGTTCAGAAAAAGCCTTACAATAGAGCTGAAACTGCCAAAGAGTATGGGAACATTTGAGTTTGGGCTGAATGCACTTGGCACTGAGAAGGCAAAAAGCCTGATAGTTGAAGTGGTCAGAAAAGTACTATATTTGAGTGTCAAGTTCTCAATTAGCAGAGTTGTGTTGACTGACACTGATTTTCATCTTGAAAAGATCCAGAATCACTGAAGAGAAAGTGTCCAGCTTGTCATCTAGATTAGGTTAAATGAAGAAGATCCATCCTAAGTGTGGACAGTACTATTCCATGGGCTGAGATTCTGAACTGAACTAAAAGGAGAAGGCAAGTTGAGCACAAGCATAGATCGCACCGATTCTTGACTACGGACCCAAAATGGCCAACTGCTTCCTGCTCCTGCTGTTCTATCTTCTCTGCCAGGAAAATCCCTGGGAAACATGAGCCAAATAAACCTGCCCTTCCTTGAGCTGCTCTTTTGCAGTGAGAAGACAGAAAACTAATATTAATCTGTTATCAACCTTCTGAGTACAATGCCTTCCTAATTCATCTTTGCATACTTCACAGGAAAAAACATTGAACATAAGAGGTAGAGTTTTTCATAGTATATGTCTCTGAGTAAACTTGTAACAGTGGGCTTTATTTTACTTTGTACAGAAAGCACAAAATGATTACCTGTCAATCATACCATACCATTTTCATATTATAATTGAATAGGCATTTCTGATACCATTATTGCTTCATTTTATCTTGCATTTTACTGGTTTCTCTAATCTTTTTTTTTTCCTGAGGTTTTCTTTAATAAATATAGTGTTCTTTCCAATGTTCTTCTGGAACTTGATTGCCATGGCCTTGTTTAGATGTCTTAGATACACATAAGGAAGAACAAATATATGGTATCATTCAAGCATATTTTTGGCCACTACTAAAAATAAAAATTGATGAATTAATGATAACTTCTTTCTGATCACCTTAGCAACCAAGTTTTTTAAAAATGAAATGTATTATGAAATTTTAAGTTAAAACAATACTGAAAAGCATCTTATTAAAATCTATATTTCTAAAGTCATCATGGTTTAACTTTGCATATCTAAGGTTTCACAATGGCATTTAAGTATCCCACTTCAGGGACAGTGAGTAAGAATCCTTGCTTCCACCCTGACAGAGCTTAAGCTTTAGGACCTACAGGTTGGAAGGCGAGAACAGACTTCTATACATTGTCTTCTGACCTATAACACATACACTGTAGCACAAAGAAAAGTAATAAATAGCATAAAAATGTAAACAACCCACTACATTAGCATGTAACAGAGTTCTGTTTGTCTGAATAATTTTCTTTTTTTTTTTTTTTTTTTTGGTTTTTCGAGACAGGGTTTCTTTGCATAGCCCTGGCTGTCCTGGAACTCACTCTGTAGATTAGGCTGGCCTTGAACTCAGAAATCCACCTGCCTCTGCCTTCCAAGTGCTGGAATTAAAGGCGTGCGCCACCATGCCCGGCTATAATTTTCTAACTGAATAAATACATAGCAAAATTTCAAGTAAAATATTTCCTATTTTTACTCTACAAATTCTGCAACAAAAGTAAGTTTTGTGTGTGTGTGTGTGTGTATGTGTGTGTGTGAGTGTGTTTATAAAAACAAGCAAAAGCTATATAACACTTAATTAAAATAGTGATTCTATTTCTCCTAAGCTTGGTTGTGAGCTCAGGTTGCAACTCTACTCACTGGACTTTTTAGGTCTTTCATGAGTAAGATACTCATATGCCTTTCAGCATGCAAAAATAAGTATTATAGTTTTTTGTTTGATTTAGTATATTAAAGAATCAAAATATACTAGACTCTTAATTCTCAAGCAGTAAGTATTGTTTATTATTTTCATGAAATGGTTTTGAAATCTATAGGGGGAAAAAGTGCTACTTCTTCCTTCCTACCCAGCTGAAATAACCTTAAATATAAAATGACTCATTCATCAGGTCCCATTGAACAAGACTCTTTCTGGGAACAACAGTAACCCTTATTAGTCTTTCTTAATTCTGAATATAAGATCTTACAGAATTAGCTTGTTTCCGGGCTTGGTTGATCAGTTCCTTGATTTCGGAAATGTTTTTCTTTAGGTTGTCCTCAAGTTCCTTGATGGGCTTGAGTTTGTCTGTTAGCCGATCAGCTTCTTCTTCTAGATTTTTCACAGTAGCACCTGCATCTGCAACTGTATAGAATAAAATTAGCATCTGTGTGTCTGGGTGTATATGCACTGAGTTTCACCCCAACCCCCAACCAACCACTACCACCACAGACATCGGAGACAGAACCCATGTGACAAAAGCCAGACCATGATTGGTGGCTGAAAGACCATGGTGCCTGCCATGAGAGCAACTGTGAATAGTATAGTTAAGATTAGAACAGGCCAAGGATGTTAGAGAAAGTCTTTGGCTTTGTGATTAAGATGAAATTTGATATTAAAGACAAAAGATATGAAAAACTTAATTAGAGCTGACTTTTTCATCCCAAAGCTGCCCTTTACAGGATAGAAATTTAGTCACAGAAAAATGAAAATGGGGTGTTTTTAAAATATCACCTAGTCTGTCCACATATAAGCCACATTAAAATTAAGATTTTATGCAAAATTGTTTTCTTTTCTTTTTCTTTTTGTCTTATTTTGAACATGTTTGCAAGAGAAGCTATGGAAACATGGCTTGAAGAATATTGTCATATTGAACAACACTGAATCTAAAGTCCTTTGTTATACTTTAATTAAATCTTTCAAACTTCAGTTCAATTTTGTCTTTATTATTCTGAACTGTGTATATGTTGTGTTCATATTAAACTGCTCTTTTTGTTGGTTCCAAAAAGGTTGAGAATTTGCAATTTTAAAAACTTTAACCTAAAAATGGTTAAAGATTATCTGATCCAGGGACCTCTAGTATGTGCTCACATGTCTGTGGAAGACACCGTGGAGGGGTGTATAAGGAGTGGGAAACCAATTATTCAATTTCTGTGATGCTGGCCATCTTATCCAAACCATGACATCTGTTATCTAACTCTGTTTGTATTGTTCAGTTTTATATAGTTGTGACTCTAAAAAAATTCTACAAGGTCCAAAGCTACCTGCTCTGTTAAACAATGACTAATCTGCTGCTTGGCTGCTGTTGGGATGCTGAGAAATAATCTTTAGGACTGAATTCAATATGTTTACCTGGATATAAACTATTATTCTGTTTCATTTTGGTTGTATCTGAGCTAGGGCCAGAACCCCGGGCCCAATGCTCGATAGACAAGAGCTTGGCTATTGAGCTCAGCCATCAGCCCTAAATATCAACATCTTTAAACTGTACTGTGAGATAGGTAGCTTGGATTTATGCCCACTAATGTGGATTGTATTGCTGGTGGAATTTAAAAAGAATGTACAACTACTGCTACCATTTGCAGGGTTACTGGATCAAGGCTCTAGTCATATAGGGAGCATGTCATTGATACCTCTTGTTTTCTCATCATATAGGGAGCATGTCATTGATACCTCTTGCAGGGTTACTGGATCAAGGCTCTGTCACATAGGGAGCATGTCATTGATACCTCTTGTTTTCTCGTCATATAGGGAGCATGTCATTGATACCTCTTGTTTTGTAGTCATATAGGGAGCATGTCATTGATACCTCTTGTTTTCTCGTCATATAGGGAGCATGTCATTGATACCCCTTGCAGGGTTACTGGATCAAGGCTCTCATCATATAGGGAGCATGTCATTGATATCTCTTGTTTTCTAGTCATATAGGGAGCATGTTATTGATACCTCTTGTTTTCTGTACTTGTCCAGTGATCTCTCTCTTCTAATCCTCTAGTGTTATTATTCTACAAGTTATTCTAGAATTAATGGAGTTTTACAGCTAGACTCATACAAAGAAAATGAGGAGTTAAGCCAAGATTACTAAGCCTATGGTAAATATTTGACCCATTTATCTTAAATCTCCTGGAAGCCTTTTCAATTGCTTCAAAATGGAAATAAATGGAGGTTTGCCTCTCTCCTTTGCCCCTATTTCCAAAGCCATTTAAGACCCATGGAAATCATCTTTCTGTGGCTCTGAGACCTGAGTCATCTGTGAAGCTGGGTTTGAGGCTTTGTGTACAGTACTATTCAAAAATGTTCTTACTTTTGTTCCCTAATTGTCTGATTGAGTAGACTTTAAAATAGCTTTTCCAGTTAGAGTTTGATAAATGGAAGTTTCTTTTGGAATATTATCATCTGTATGTTGTAAGCTCTAGAATGTACTAGCATTGACTTTTCCTCAGGACTCTGTTATATTTTCTGTTATATTCTCTGCTATATTTTCTCCTTTCTATAGTTCTATCGCCTTTAGGAACCACATAGTTGTGCTTTCATTTTCTTGACTAGCCCTCTTAGTATCTGTTTTCTTGTTTTCTGAATTCTAACTTGTTAGCTGCTCAGCTCATTTTCATGTCAATTTTATTTTTCTTACAGTCTGCGCAATGGCTTATGGCTGTGTTCTTCAGTGCTCCTATGGTCATGTAATTCTTCTGTAACATTTTCCGCAAAGGCCAGCCTTAATCATGTTTGTTAGAGTATGATGGGTTTTATTTTATTATCACTGTCTCTGGTTATTTGTAGTGTTCTGAAGTTCAGTTCAAATTGTGAAGTGTTTAAGAGACAATATTTTTATAATTAAGTTAGTTACTCATTTATGTAGGACCAACTTTATTTCAAGGAGAATTGTTTAGAGCCAGTTAAATTATGAGAATGATTACTTAGATTGAGGGAGGAAAAGTAAGCTTTGGGGGTAGTGATAACATGATCTATTTTGGCTACTTTAACTCATGTGCAGGGAAGTCATTTGTGCCCCTTGGCTGATTTGTACTATCAGAGACATGGTAATTTATCTCAATCTGTTGAAAAAGTCAGTTTTACACTTTTATGTGAATATGATTAAAATATTACCCTAGGTTTCCATAGCACTATTAAAACATTTTATATGGAATACACCCACATATTAGTCATATTGGTAAAAAATTCTTTTTATATATATATTAATTTGCAATCGTGTAAAGAGTAGCTATGCAGTGCTTAAAGCAGTTCCAATGTATGGTCACATGCAAAACTGAAGCTTTTTTGCAATAAGCAGAAGAGTATAGAAGTTACTAAAAAGCATACTGATGAAGGTATACATACTGATTTCTGCAGGTAATTTCACATGGAAGTAAAACAAAAAGAAATTAGAAAATTCATGAGAAAAATATTTTCTACAGTTATTATAACGTATCATAAAAGTGGCACTTTTAAATAGATGCTCTTCACAAATACACTTCATTTTAATACACATAAGCATTGCAAATAGAAGCACACAAAAATATGATCAATTAACATTACATGAAAACATTTTAATTAAGAAAAAGATAAAAGCTCTGTAGCAGGCTGTTCACACTGAAGGAAATGTTGCTAAAATAAAAAGGTAATATTTGATTAATATTTAGCAGTAGATGTTTCTTTTGTGGAGGCTATAGTTACACAAGCAACAACATTAATGACAATGGCATCATCCACTGAGATTCATTTGAAACGAGAACAAAATGATATCTTACATAATAAGCTAAAGAGAAATAAAATGGCAAATTTACTTTTAAATCTATTTTCTCCTGGCTTACAGATATGTTGTGGCATGTCAGAAGAAATAACTCCAGTGGGGTGTTTAAAATTATGGGATTGTCTTTGTATCTAGCTAAAAAAGAATACCATTTGTCTTTATCCCCTTTCTTCCCTGAAGAATGGTAAGGAGGTAAGAAGTGGGTCCTTCGTTCTTTCTCCCAAATCAGAAGTACATAATTTTTGTCTTTCCTCTCCTCCTTGCTCAGGAAGCCATCATGAGCATCTTCCTGAATGACCATCATAACAAGCTCTCCTGTTGTCATAGTCTATAAATGTTCTTATACTTTATAAAAATTCTAGTAGATAGTCTAGTTTCTTAAAAGCCAAAAGTAAAAAGAACCTAAGCATTCCCTTTATGGAAATCATATGCCAAGATACTATCTTATCATGTGACAGGGAAGGAAAATATTGTAAGAAATACTAATGTTTGTGGACTAAATTTAAATAAAAATATAAATCATTCCACTAAATTCTTTCAGATTTCTCAATAAATTCTAATTAAGTCAATGAATTTAATGTGATAGAGGAGATGTGAAGAGAGCAGTAGTTATAAAGTAGATAAATGCTTTCCTAGAGATATTAATTGGACTCTAAATAACAAATACAGAAAAACTTCTAACGTTAATTCATTTTAAAGTGGTATCTTGTGCTAACAGGACTGCCAATGAGTGTGCCCCTTAAATTCTCTGTTCCATGCAACTCCAGTCTTAAGCACATAATCACCTGCATATAACCCTATTTTCAATTACACTAATGGATCAAAAAGTTTTGACATCCACATACCAAATAGCCTATAAACTTTGAGAATTCCCAGCCTCCCCTTGATTGGGTAAAATTAAATGAAGAAGGCTCCCAAGCAGAGCTAGGAGACTTCCAGTGCTAACATAGTGGGACCTGAAATTCTCACACCCACGTAAGAGTGTACTAAGAGGGTTTCAAGCTCTTAGTCTACCCACGAGTCTAGGCTACCTTCACAGTGTGAAGAAATAGATGATATCATCACAGAAAGGAACTCTTACTGTTTTTGGAAGGATCTTTCACCACAGCATTAGTTTTGGCCACACTGTCTGCTAGTTTATTGAAGTTTTGCTTCAGGCCGTCGAGGTTCTGATGCAGATCCTTAACCTGGGCCAGGACAGCTTTTGCTGTGTCATTGGCTTCTCTGGCTTTCTCTTTGACAGCCTGCAGTTTAGCAGCCGTGTCTGTTGGCACATGCGAGCAGGAGAAAGAAAACAAAGAAAAAATGTTAATGGGTCCATTCTCGCTTGGCAGGGTCAGGCACCCATTTACAGAGGACAAAGGCAGAACTGTATTTCAACCAGCTGTAGCAAATGAAGCAATTTTTTGTTTGGTTTTTGTTTTTTTAGCTAAATTAAATTTTCTCAGGGAGCTTTATTATAAGTGCCCAATTAGTTTTTAAAATAGCAAAGTGATTATTCTCTAAGTTTGCAGTTTAGGGGATCTATTGGAATTTCCTGTTAAACATATTAAAGGGTGGAATCCATACATATGGTTCATGTAACTACATCAAAACTGTATATGCATGGGAGGAAAATGACTTTGCTTTCATCTGAAGGTAGACTTCTTGGTGATCAGAGCCTGGGATGTGGACTTCGATTTGTTTTCTGCATGGGCACTTTGCCAGCTTCCAAATAGTCAGGGGTTTTCATAAAAAGTTACTCAGTTGGACAGAATCTAACTTTTAGTATTTCCTACATGTATATAAGGCCTCATTTCTAGATCATAGCTTATACATAAAACAGAGCACTTGTGGTTTGGATATAAGATGATTTTTGTAGGCTCCTGTGTTGAAGGACTTGTCAGAGCTGGGACTTTAGGAAATGTTTGAACGATGAGATATTTCTTTCATCTAGGGATGAATCCACTGATCAAATAATAATTTGATTGCATTATTAGGGTGGTAGAAACTGTGAAAGATTGTATGGCCTAAGCAGAGGAAGTAAGAGACTGAGGTATGCTTCTGAAGGGTTAAATTCCCAGCCTTCTTCCTCTGGACCTCTCTCTGTTTTTTGGCCACTATGAGGTAAGTGGTTTCTCCTTCACCACATGTTCTCACCACGATGTTCTGTCTTATCGCAAGCACAGCTGGGGGGTCAGTGGACCACACACTGAAACCATGAGCCAAAGTCAATCCGTTTCTTTATCCTGTATGTGTGTATGTGTGTATATATATATACATACATACATATATATATATATATACATACATACATACATACATATATATATATACATACATACATATATATATTTTAGAGGTTTTTTTTTCCCCCAAGACAGGGTTTCTCTGTGTAGCCCTGGCTGCCCTGGATCTCACTCTGTAGATGAGGCTGCCCTGGAACTCAGAAATCTGCCTGCCTCTGCCTAATTGTACAAATAGTATAGGTGGTTAAGGATACAGTAGGCTCTGAAGATAAACTGCAAAGTTCAAATGTTTTACACATCACTTTAAACAACGGCCTTTAATATTCTGTTCCTTACTTGCAAAATAAAAATAACAATTGTATCCACCTTGTAGAATTAGCATGAGAGATCACATATGCTGACTAAAGCATATTGATTAAGTAATAGTTATAATTCACCTGTAGTCTGCAGGGAAAGTGTAAAATAAGATCCCTAAAAGAATTTTCACTGTCAGAAACTAATATCAAACAATAATTATAAATAGTTTTAATGAGTCAGATGACATTGCAGAAATGGGTTGGATGACATTGCAGAAATGTGTTGGATGACATTGCAGAAATGGGTTGGATGACATTGCAGAAATGGGTCAGATGACATTGCAGAAATGGGTCGGATGACATGCAGAAATGGGTCGGATGACATGCAGAAATGGGTCGGATGACATGCAGAAATGTGTAGGATGACATTGCAGAAATGGGTCGGATGACATTGCAGAAATGGGTCGGATGACATTGCAGAAATGGGTTGGATGACATTGCAGAAATGGGTTGGATGACATTGCAGAAACGGGTCAGATGACATTGCAGAAATAGGATGGCCAATACTGTTTTGGAAGTCTGGATTGGTTAAGGAGTTGTTTAGCCAAGAGAGACATGGAGTCGCTGTAGGCTCTGTCTGTTGCCGTACAGGCTCTAGTAATTTGTGTCTTTTAGAGTAGAGGACAGTACATTAGGATTTTGTTCTTTCCCACTGCTTCCAGAGCTCTTAAGCCAAAACAGGGATGAAAACATAATAATAGGACAGCTATATTTTTCTTTACATAACATATATATGTGTTAACATATATATGACATACACACACACACATATATACATATATATATATATATATA
>NW_022196902.1:19687580-19701260 GCF_008632895.1 Mastomys coucha
ATATATATATATATACATGTCAGCTAAGGGCAACAAAGAATAAGCACTGCCATATTGTTAAATGAGGTTCTGATTCTCAAAAGAATAATGCATAGTTAAGAAAGCCTGCATGTATTGTTAAGGAAAATGGTAAAATCTACCAAGACTCTTCCATGTTTCAGATCAACTGACACAGGTCCCTGATTCAGGGTCCCCAAGGCTTACCATTTGGAATGGCTGATAACTTGTCCATGGTGTCATTTAAAGCTCCTAGGAGTCCACTGTTTCTAAGGTCAGCAGTTTCTAACCTGGCTTTCAGGTCATTTAGATCATTGTGATTTTCTGTGAACATAAACCAAAAAGATATGAAACTGTTTATATTATACTTGGATGTGCAAATTCAATTAACTAACATGGTTAACAAAAAGCAAGAGGGATATTATTCACTTGTTATCTTCTATTCATTCACACGTCTCCATTAACTACATATACCTATGATGATTTGGCACTTTAGAGTACCATGCCATTTTTCTCTTCTTGTCTGGTCTCCATGACTTAATTTGATGATTTCCTATGGTTAGAAACCTCTAGAAGATTTAGTCTGCTCATGCATTTTTGTTACTCTCTTGATCTCACTCCAATTGATTCTTACATGTTCAAATTTTTATTATCAAAATGGAACATTGTGTTAGGTGTTCAAAATCTCATATATAATAATATCTTATTTTAGTAAATATCACTTAGTATTATTTGGAACAGAAATAAAAACTAAAGCAAAGGAAAAGCAATACAATCCAGATAAACCTGCCATTTTTTACACAGAACGCAACATTTTTACAAAATCCTTCAAAAAGATTTCAATGCAGTTTTTGGCTGACTACATTAGCTCATGTTATCTTGAATTCAAAACTAGTACTTTCAAGTGATGATTTAATATTAAATGTGTACATATTAGCTTCTTTAACTTGGTGCTTGCATTAAAATTTAAACTTTAGGTTAGTTTTTTATAGTAACAAGAACTATATGGTTTATATTTTAGCAATGTCAAGAACTTTGAAATCTCATGGGGTAAAATAAAGATTAATTTAAGGATGTATATCTTCAGTAAATCTTACTGAAGTTAAATAAAGCATAAGTATATATGTGGTAGTTTGAGAAAGAATTGTGCCCTGTGACTCTCCCTCCACAGTCGAAACATTACCAGTAGCTGGTAATGTTTAGTGAAGTATTTAAGAAGCAGCCAGCCCTTGCTGGAAGATGATTGTCACTGGAAGGCTTTGAGGGCTTTTAACTTTGCCCAGCCTCAGGTTTACTCTTTCTACTTCCTGGGTATGGATGAGAATGTGTTCTCTTAGTAACCTGTTCCTGCCAGCACTTCAGCTTGATTACATCCACACCTCCCTGGTAGTATGGACACCCCTCCAAATTCTAAGCCAAAATAAACGCTTTCTTCCATTAGTGGCCTTAGGTCACAGAGTCATAGTAAATCATAGTAACAAAAGTCACTAATACAGTATCTGAGTAGTGAAGGAGTTCATCATGAGTCCTCTTTTCTTTCATCATTTAAGAATGACCAGTTGAACTTGAAAAAGCAAATTATATAAAACTGCCTTCACTGAATAGCATTTCCTCTTTCTGACTGAATATCATGGACTACATCTTGGGAAAAAAAGGTGTGTGTGTGTGTGTGTGTGTGTGTGTGTGTGTGTATGTGTGTGTGTGTATGATGTACCTATGCATGTGCAAGCATATGTAACTGTGTGGGCATGTGCATGTCTCTGTAGAAGCTAGATGTCAATATTGTGTGTCTTTTTTCTCTAATTCTCTCTTAGTTCTTGAGACAGGGTCTCTCAGTATACATAGAGCTTGACATTTTGGTTTGAATAGCTGTCCAGTAAACTTGGCAAATCCTCTTATCTCAAACTTCTCACTGGATACTAGGGATCTGAACTCATTTTTTCCCCCATTTTTGTACTCTATTATTTATTTAGTTAGTTAGTTTTAATTTATTTACATTTCAAGTGTTATCTCTTTACCTGGGTTCCCCTCTCCCAGGAACTCCCTATCCTATCCCCCTCCCCCTGCTTCTACGAGGGTTTTCCTCCACCCATCCACCCACTCCTGCCTCCTCACCCTCGATTCCCCTACACTGGAGCCTCTATTGAGCCTTCATATGACCAAGGACCTCTCCTCCCATTGATGCCTGACAAGGCTATCCTGTGCTACATATGCAGCTGGAGCCATGCGTACTCCTTGGTTGATAGCTTAGTCCCTGGGAGCTCGGGGCAGGGGTGGGGGGGAATCTGGTTTGTTGATGTTGTTCTTCCTATGAGGTTTCTTCAGTCCTTTCTCTAACTCCTCCATTGGGGGCCCCACACTCATTGCAATGGTTGGCTATGAGCATTCGACTCTGTATTTGTCAGGTTCTGGCAGGCCTCTCAGGAGACAGCTATATCAAGCTCCTGTCAAGCATTTCTTAGCACCCACAATAGTGTCAGAGATTGGTGACTGTATCTGGGATGAGTCTCCAGGTGGGACAGTCTCTAGATGGCCTTTCCTTCAGTCTCTGCTTTGCACTTTGTCTCCATATTTGCTCCTGTGAGTATTTTGTTCCCCTTCCTAAGAAGGACCAGACAAGCACACATTGGTCTTCCTTCTTCTTGAGCTTCATGTGATCTGTGAATTGTATCTTGGGTATTCGGAGCTTTTGGGCTAATATCCACTTATCAGTGAGTGCAAATTCAGATTTTTATGCTTATGCTTCATCCACTGAACCACCACTTCAGTCCCTTTGAATATGCTTTCGATAGTTTATTATACTATAATGTCAATTTCCTTTGGGATATGAACACGGTTTTTTTTTTAGAGATAGTCTAATAAAATGCAAAATGGGGGGAAAAAGGCAGACCCTCCAGGTAAGGAGGTACATTTAAAAAGAACAGGTAAGAGGTGTTCTTTTGTCTTCTGGAAAGCATTGGACAACATTTAGGAGTAGGAAGGGTAGCTGCCTGCCAGGGAGTGGGTGATGCATACCACATGCAATGCCTGGCAGTTCTAACAAACCCCTTCGCTTCTTCCTCATAGCATGATTTCAGGAGCAGGATCAACAAAGGAGGGCCTCAGGCAGTAATAGTCTCCCCACTTCCACTGACATAACCAATCTTTCTGCACACTTCTCCATCTAAGTGTCATCATCTCATTTCTCTTTTGTTGTCAGTTTCAAAATGAGAGTCTCATGAGTGCAGTCCATGTGCAAAAAGGATAGGCTAATGTACCATGTCTTATATACTGAAGATAATGGAAGAAATCAGGAAGGGTTAATTGTAATAAATTAAAGCAAAAAGAACCAGTTATGAAATTAAAATAAAAACTCAATATTATCATAATAAAAAAATAAAGCAGAAGAACCAAATATACATGTATATGTGTATATATATGTATATCTCTATATATGTGTTTTTATACATATATGTGTCTTTACATATACATATGTGTATA
The DNA here is from genome assembly GCF_008632895.1 of Mastomys coucha. Taxonomy (NCBI): domain Eukaryota; kingdom Metazoa; phylum Chordata; class Mammalia; order Rodentia; family Muridae; genus Mastomys; species Mastomys coucha. The sequence goes on from NW_022196902.1 coordinate 19,691,058, forward strand.
ATATGAAACCTCTATAGTAGTAAGTTTTCATATGACTTCTTCCAAAGGTCTTTAGTTATTTCTCCATGTATTCTCTCTTCTATTCTACTCTCTCCTGTCTCATTAGTCTTGTTTACCTACTTAAACTACTACATTATATCATTCCTCCATTTAAAGCCTCTGTTATGACTTCTTACTAATTTCCTGACTTGTATGATATTTTAAATAAAACACACATATCTAAAGATTCAAAATAATCATCAGTTTTAACCATATGTGAGCACCATGAGCTATAGTGACAGTTAGTCTGCCAAGACAGCCTATAGTGCAATAGTGGCACAAATGTCATGGTAGTAACAAGTACCACCTGCTTGGATTTAATACCCACTTTACTCTACAAGATGAAGTTCATACCTGGTTACCATTATTGTAACCATGAAGCTTTGGCTAGATAGATCATGGGCCCTAGGAGAAAACCTACTATTATTATTTTACTAAATTGAAATAATATTAAAGTGGGTACTAATGACATAATTGCTATACCCATAGACTAGTGTATATCTCAACCCTCATTAAAAGTATCTCAAGTTTCTTTTCATGATGGAATTGCAATTAAGGCAGAGACACATAATTGGTCAAGGTACAGAGAATAAGAATTTGCATGACACAGGGCATCTATGTCAGATCACTCTTCCCAAAGCTCAAGGTTCACTGAGGAAAGAGTAAAATAGATGACAAGAGATAAAGGTGGTGAGGGTAGACCACAAGGAAACAGTTTCCCACACACAAGAAGGAAGTTACACATATGAACTCACAGTGGTTGTGGTAGCATGCGCTAAAACTGCACAAGCTTCAGCTAGATTAAGTCTCAGCATGGAAAGGGGATATGAGCAAAGTCTCACCCGTAGTTGAGGAGCTAGTGATAACTTTAGAAGATGGAAAGACAATTTTCGTTAAGGCACCTGGCAGGGCACTCATGCTCCATTGGATGCCAACACACACACACGAGCAAATGTCTAGGCCAAACTGAATTTGATGGTTTTCAAAAAATATAAAGACATGAAATTGAGTGGGTAAAGAAGTAGAGAATGGATCAGAGTAGAGTTTAGGGAGAAGGTAGATAAAATCAAAACATATATGAAATTCTCAAGCAAATAATAAAAATGAGGAGATAAGCCTGATAAGTTCAAGTGCTCACAAGAGTGTTGGAAGTAAGAAATGACAAACAATTCTGCTCTTCTAAGAGCATTTAATGTATTAGAATTTTAAATGGACATGAATTTGGTTTGGAAATTTTTTTCAGTACTTCGGATTGAATTCAGGAGTCACACATGCTAAACAAATGCTTTACCACTGACCTTTGTCCCCAGGTCTAGGACTAGCAGTGCTACTATAAAATATATCCCACCATTACATATGTGGCAGAAGCCTGAAACCTTAGCACTTATGAGACAGAGGTAAAATAATTATAGGTAAGCTGGCATAAGATATATGGAACAAAAACTTTAAAACATTAGATCTTCAACATAGAAAAAAAAAGAAACTGTTATGTAACTAAGTTAAGCATATTTTTACATCAATATAGCATGTTCATACAATAGTATGAATGATGCAGCCTTTAAAAATAATTATATGAAACTATATGTGTATATAATGATCCTTAAAACTTTTTTGTTAATAAGTAAGAAACAATGTAGTAGTTTAGATGAGAATGACTTCCATAGGATTATATATTTGAGTGCTTATTCCTCATTTGGTGGAACTGTTTGAGAAGGACTAGGAGGTGTGCCCTTGTTGAAGGATGTGCATCACTGGGGGTGGGCTCTGAGGACATAAAAGCTCATACCATTCCTAGTGTCTCCCAGTCTCTACTTAGTAGCTGTGTCTCATGTTGTGAGCTCTCTGCTACTGCTATAGCACTATGGCTGTTGACTACTATGCTCCCATTATGACCAAGGACTCTAACCCTCTGAGACTCTAAGTGTCAAACAAACTATTTATTCTATACATTGACTTGGTGTCTTATCACATCAACAGAAAACTAATAAAGGTATATACCATACATATGATAGTATATGTGAAATAATTTGACAGGGCAGAGGTTGGGAACTAGGTAGAAAAGAATATACTAGAAAATGTTGCTACACTTATGACAGAAACTAGAAATCAATGGGGCAGTAATTGGCAACTTCGAAAAATAGGAAACCGGGAAGAAAGACCGAGAATTGTGAGCTAGCAGTGCTCTGGACGCAAATGAGTACTGAACACACCAATGATTCACTCCAATGCTTATAAAGGTTCTTATAGGCAGCCCAATTAAACCTCTGTCATAATCCACATGCAGCCATGCTTATAGTACATACTGTACTAATAGAATGACATCATCTTGTTTAAAGTGCTTCACTTTGGCTGACACAACCCAAAGATCCAACTGTACAGAAAACAAAACATAAACTAGGTGAGCAAAGCATATCTCTAAAATATCACTCTGCCCATTTATATCACTAATATATTACTATTTTTGACTCTAGCCTCTCAAATATAGTTTTCAAGTCACTGAATCTTCTGTCAATCATGGCTCATCTTTCCTTTAACTTCTGCATTTGCTGCTGGTTCTAAAATAAAGTTATCAAGTGGGTTACCAAGGCCTTCTTTGTGGAATGGAGCTGGTTTGATAGTAGAGGCAGCATCTCTGTGGATTCCTAGTATTAAGGCATTATACTGTCAACTAAGAACTTGGAGGTCTTCCTTGGTTAAAAAAATAAAACAAAATATTTCATCTCTTCCTGACTGAATTTAATTTTTTAAATTAATAACAAAAATTCAAATTCTGTAGCAAGTAAGAGATTCAGGTATAGTTTTTTTTTAAAGCCATTAATTTTGAGGACATCATTGGGCTTATATGATTTTCTGCATTCTCAGAACAAAAAAAAAATGACTGAAAAAATCTGCCCATTTTTCAGGAAAGTCACTGAGGAATATTTTGGCTGATACCCTTCAAACTGAATTTCAATATTATTATTTTGATTCTTTGTTTTCTGTACTAGAAAATAAGAAATGAATATAAAAATCAAAATTAATGCACATACTCTGAGAGTTCAGATTTTTACGTTTTAGCTATTTGATTCTGGCTTTTCCTTAACTATCCATCTTGACAATGTTCACTCAGAAGTTTCTGGAACATTGTGAAGAAAGAGAAACATCCTATCACTTTGTGAATACAGCAGGTAAGCAACAGTTGGACCCAATGAAGCACAGATTCTGAGGTGGACTACAGAAGAACTGGAAAAAGGAGAAAGGTGAATACGACAGGTTCCTAGTGGAACCATAGCCATGATGAGACAAAGCATGCATGCTGCCCAGCTTGAAATATAACACAGTAGAGGAAACAGTCATCGACGGTAATAACCTTACCTAAATTTTCTACTTTTTGAAGAACTCTTGTTCTCCACAAGCTACATGTATAGGTGTACCTTTTCCTTTCTGCAGGAAAACAACATTCAGTAACTGTACCCACATCATTCTCTCTGTCTTCTTTCTGAGGGTTGCATCCACCAAGCCTTAAGCTCCCTCTCTTTTCTCTTTCTCTCTCTCTCTCTCTCTCTCTCTCTCTCTCTCTCTCTCTCTCTCTCTCTCACACACACACACACACACACACACACTCTGCCTCTCTTTTTCCCTCCTTCCCTCTCTCCCCCCTCCCTCTCCCATCCCTCTTTCTGCACTTTTTCATAAAAGTATGTGTTTCAGGCACGAGCAGGATAAGGATGGAGCTTATAAAGTGAGGAACTCTGAAGCACTCTAGAGTGGAGAGTGGGAATGTGCCTGCCAGCAAAACTGCCTTTGTTGCAAACAGTGATTCATAACCACACCAGAAAGTCCTAGGCAGAGCAGCTCCCTGGACAGGGTTGGAAACCACATGTAGAGTCATGAGTGCTTTCTCAGGGTTTACATGTTCCTGGGACAGAGCCATGGGTCTTGTACACCCACTCTAGGGATCAAGTTCGTTTCAGGCTCTCAAAATTTCATTTTGCTGTTCTCTGAGGTAAGATGCATAGAGAATATGGGGAAGTATCTGACATAGGAATTATTTAGGAAAGAGCTCAACTTGTTTGAGCCAAGAGTTAGGGAACTACTTCCATGTAAAAACAGAGTTGTGTTCATTGCTTAATTGACTACAGTTAGTGACTACAAGAGAAATAATGGGACCGTCAGAGCAGGGTGCTTTGTCCTCATTGATTTCAAATCTTCAGTGTTGTTTGCAAAGCACTGAATAAGGCTACAAAATGGAAAAACACCAAAAGACGTTAAGTAAGTGTAGAAACCTGGTGACTTCAATTTCCCCTGAAGCCATTTTCTTCAAAGCCTTTGTGGCTATTCCTGCTTGTATGTACTTTTTCTTTTTTTCTTATAACCAAATATACCTATATAATTATTTATTGAGATTTCTAATGTATAGATCATTATTTTTGCATGTATTACATTATTCTTCATCATTGACTTCATTTGTTTATTATTTGTATTGTTTATTTTGCTGTGCTGAATGTCTCATGCACACTAAGTGACACCCTGCCACAGAGAAGGGAGGACTATATACATGGCTATTACTCATGTAAACTTCAAAATTGAAATGCTGACTGGAGAACCTATCACAAACCCTTAATAGTCTGTTCTTCTTTTAAAGATTTGATGCAACCTGTAAAGCTTTAACTCTAGTAATGAATTTTTTCTCCAACATTTCAAAGTCTTCTTTCTTTGCCTACCTAGAAAACTTTTTAAAAGAGAAGGGTGTATTAGCCACATTGGTCTTAGGAGAAGAAATTTTATTTTTCCAGTTGACACCAACAAGGTCCATTTATATACATAAAATACACTGGATTATATATTAACTTATAATTTATGCATTAAATATAAAACATATATATCACATGAATATATGAGTGTTTACAGTATACAGTTTTAGAATTCCTCAAATATATGGGACCTTCAGGATATAAATTTGTCTGTGCTATCAATCAATTGTTATGATAAATCAGAGATATAGCTGAAATCATATCATCCACATAGTAGAATATCCCTGGACCACAATTCTTCCTGATTCAAGCACAGAACATCAAATGAGTCACATCACAATCTTAGTTAAATTTGTGAGTTGCTCATTTTTCCACCCAGGATGAAAATATGTCTTTTAAATATAAGGTTTTTAGTGCAGTTTTTTATGCTATTTTGATCTCCTATAGATTTGGTAGTACACATACACACATACACACACACATACACATACACACACACACATCAATATTTGTACATTTTACATTATTTACAAACTATTGACGAAGTAGAAAGCACTCAATTAGGTCTTCTAGGAAAGAGTACAGTGATTGACAGGCCTCTAATAGATGCTAGCTACAATTGCTGTGCTCTTCCTCCCACTAGGAGATCATAGCAGACCCCTTCTGACCAGGGTGCGGGGAGGGGCACTTCTGGTGGCAGGGTCTCTAAATGTTTACGATATGGAGAGGGGTAGTTCTTTTCATACCTCTATTAAAAAAAAAAAAAACCTAAATGACAAGCCTTGAGACCCACATCCTATTCCTGTCTGAGAATCTGTAGACTTATTTTGTCTTAACCAGCAAGGCACTTGAACTTGAAAGCTTCTAAACAGGATAGGTCTCTCTTGTTTCATTCAAGCTGAACCATCCTTTGAGTTTTAAGGAAGTTGAAGATATTTGTATTTATATCTACCATGTCCAAACCAGCTGGGAAATAAGTTTCCACCTCCTAAAATCTTAGATTCTGGTTATGAACGCAGAACAAAGCCTAGGTAACTTGCAAGTGGGCACTGTTGTATTGTGTCTAGCTAAGACAGCATTAGTGAACTTCCTGAAGGTTTGCTGACAACCTTGGCAGATGCTGAGCAGGTAGGTCTCACTCTCAGGGAGTATCATTCCTAGTGCTAATGCCTCGACATTGCTACTATTTTGCCATTTCTTCTATGTCATATTTAACATTACCTTGGCATTTCTATTTATTAACATGGAGTATAAAATATATAATAAAATAAAATCTTTTTCTAATATAAGAATAGAACCTTAACCGTAAGCATTGCAAATGCACCATCTTCGTTGTCTCAATATTTTTTTGATACAGTTGTGTGGACTACCTGCATGAATATGTAATGCACCATAGTACAAAACAAAGGTAATGACTGGTGCAATAAATTTAAAATGATGGAAACATAGCTTTTTCCAGTTCTGTATTTGCACAGTACTGTATATCTAGGAAATCTCAGATTGATTATTAGTATATCAATTATTCTTGAGCTTAGAATAATCTTTTTATGTCAGCATTTCCCAGTTTAGAGAAGGATTACTTATTTTGCTAAGTAATTAACTAATTTCACTTTCCTTGGGCAAAGCTAACAATTAGAGCTAAACCAGGAAGTGAATAAAATTAAAAGCTACTCCATTGAGATGAAGCACATAAAATCTTAGCATTCACCCAGTTTCCACACTGTAAATTATTTTGCTCTTTGCCCTGTACATTTTCTGTGAGAACCCCAACAGACTATTTTATTGACAGAACTTGTTGTTCCTCTGTAATGTGGTATTCACCTGGTGGCGTTAATTCATCTTCTGTCCCATTCAATCTTCAGTGTGTTCCTCATCTCAAATCCATACCAAAATGATTTTTATTTTCACTGACATTCAACTGTGTGATAGAGACTACCTTCAAAGCTCAAACATGTGTAAGGGCAAATGTACCTTTAACAGATGTATATTCAAAAATTAAAACACAAAACAAATTGCTTCTGGCAAGTTCAGATTCCCTCAAGGCAAGGACAGCATAAAAATGGCAGGAAGCAGCAGTAAATCATTTGTGACCAGAGTACAGGAACGAACTGAGCTGGGCTGACTTGAATGAGCAACAAATTATAAATATAGAGGGCATGCTGGCCCACCATTTTTATTCTCTCTAACTCCAGGCACCACAGAGAGAGAAATGACTAAATCTCTATTTTAATAGCTGCTGTCAAGAGTTTTGCTCTGCAGGGCCTATTTCAGCAGTTCCTCGTGGTAATATATGGCATTTCCCTGATTAACAGCCATTTTATAACCTGTGTAATTGGCCACAAATCAGGAGAATGTCATAACGTAGCAAGAAAACATTCCCATCTCCATCATGGCCTTGGCTTGGTTTTCTGGGGGAATTATTACTTGAGTAGTCTGTGGGTTTTCATTAGTTTAAATAATGTACTACCTGAAGTACAAAAAAAGACATTGGAACTAATGAACACTTCTGTCTCCTAACCCTTTCCACCACCTAGTCTTCAGATTTTCCAAATGAAACAAAATGGAATTGCATCTCTTTGTGTGGAACATTAGGATTTAGGGGAAACAAAGGTAAGGACAGGGTTGGGCAAAATGTCAACTATTCCAGGGAAAATGCCACTCTAGGAATGAGATCTGAATGAGCACCTCCAAACTCAGTGTTCAAAACACAAGCATTTTCATAGGTTGTATACTTTTTGAGACAGGGTCTCATATAGTCCAGACTGGCCTCAAACTTACTACGTGAAGAAAGATGCTGTTGAACTTCTGTTCCTCATGCCCCTACCTCTCCAGTGCTGAGATGACAAGTTTGCACAGCCACATCAGTGTATGAGGTTCTAGGAACTGAGCCCAGAGGCTCATGCACATAGGTCTATACTCCACCCACTTAGCTATATCCCTAGGTCCCTCACTTTTCACATCAAAATCGATACAGAGAAGATTCATGAAGAATAATACATCAAAGGTTTGAATAAAGACAGAGGCTGGCTCTGTATGTACACGTTCCTGAGTAAACTGCAACCTCTAGCATGGTCTTTCTAGATAGGGAAGAGTGACTACAAAGGATTTGGAGCAACTCTACTTGTTCAATTACAAAATAGAAAGAAAGAAAAGAAAATAGACTCTTTCCTTTCCTCTGGCTGGAGTGGACATATCAACTTCACAGAATTATGCAACTAGGAACTTGCATAATGCAGAGTCCAAACCATTTGGCATGCTGAATCCAAACTGTCTCAAACTTTGTGTTTTCTGAGTTAAGTAAAACAATTTAAAAATCTCTATCACTCACATATAATTTAGTATTTATTTGAAATCAGTAATTATTTTATAATTTGAACTAGGCAGTATGTTATACATTATAAATTCAATGTTTAAAAGACCTTATGTCTTTCCTGAAGAGTATAAAGCCCATAACAGACGTGGTTTGACAGGACTATGAAAAAGATTGCACAGACAGGTTGAGGGTGAATTAAATATTCTGTTGTTTGTTAGAGAAGATATCTCAGCAAAGTTCTCTCACAGTCATTTAACTAGCGAGTGAGCAAGCGAGTGAGTGAGTGAGTGAGTGAGTGAGCGAATGAGTGAGTGAGTGAGTGAGCGAGTGAGCAAGCGAGTGAAGATCAAGGATGGCGCCTAGGATTCTGTGTGCAGTAGGTGAGTCCTCTACCAGAGACTCTTGTCCCAGCTCAAGCACTGGTCTGATCTTGCACTTACTCTTCTCGCCCATTCTACCTCCAGCACCCACAATGCTACTAACCTATAGTCGGATGATCTGTGAGAAGATGTGTAGATGATGAAAGTTCTGGAGAATGAACAAATTTAAAAAGATAGAATTTGACTATGAATGTATGGGACCTTAGAATGATAGCATGTGTGCGGGTCCATGTGTAGTAACAATTAGGACATAGATCCAAGCCAGACAAGGCTAAGGCATGAGACCAGAGAAACTGGACAAAGTATTGAGAAACAGGTGACACTTGAATGAAATAATGAATACAATATTTATATTAACCACAACCATGTTACAAACAATAATATATCAGAGTAGAAATTACTTTATGTACTTTTATGTTTTCAATTAGGAAGAAAATATAAGACTATTTTATAAATATTTATAGACTTTAGAACCTATTAATAAAACTGAAGGTTCAGGAACACGTTTCTGCCACATCTTCCTATCTCTTTTTTTTCATCTGAGATTTATTTCTAAAACCATATCAAATAGAGTTTGGCAGTGTAAAGATTTATTACCCTAAAAATTTATATTTTAAATAGGTGGAGCAATGCTGTAGAAACTAGATTAAAGTTATGAAATATCTGATGAAAATTGGAGACTAAGTGTTATCAGGCTTGTGAGAAAGGTCACTTGTATTATATTTATGTCATGGCTTACAATTTCATTTTTTAAAATTGTGTGGAATAGTACCCTCCCAATATAATGCTATTAACCTTATCATAGAAACATCAGTCACACTAACCTTTCACATCATTTGCTAATTTCTTGGCTTCATTGAGGATCCTGAAGCTTTTCTGAAGGGAGCCCTTGGCATCTTCTTTTAATAAGCCCTGAGGACTTGTTGCCTGTAGACAGAGGAAAGGTATCACATATTAAACCATAGAGTAGTGAAGCACAGAAGGAAATGCATATACAGAGTGTACTTTAAGAACTGTGGATGCATTGCGGTTTTCAATGCATCTTTGATGACTGGAAACTGTTTCTTGTGGCTCGAGGTGGTTGGAGCACAATTCTTTGAATGTTCCTGTTTAGGCAAGCATAGAAAGTCGGCTTAGGGAACTCCTTGGCATACCAGGGATGAAAAGAAGAAACTAGGAGAATATGCTACTATAAAATTAATGACACAAAGTAGAATGTTAATTCCATGAATAAAAGCTTCAAGAGTTGTTGGACATCATCTGTCAGCATTAAGGGCTACAGAAGTGAAGCAAATTAAGACCTAAACCCAACCTAGTGACTTTCCCTCTCAACATCATTTTTTTTTTTTTTTTTTTTTTTTTTGGTTACAGGGTGACCAGAAAGCCCTTCCTAAATTCTCAGTGTGGAAATAGAGACAAATACGAATCTCTTCCTAAACATAAACCCAAGTTCCACTGCAATGCATGGACTTCTAAATGAAAATTTTAGAACTACAAGGATCTCTAGCAAAGACATTTTATCTTAGGCTTAGACATGAACAGAGTGATGTAAAGATGATAGAACTGAAAAAGCATCACAAAGAAAAATAAGAACTTTTTTCTATATCCCTAAGGAGAGAGAGAGACAGAGACAGAGGCAGAGACAGAGACAGACAGAGAGAAACAGAGAGAGAGATACAGAGAGAGACAGAGAGACAGAGAGAGGGAGATACAGAGAGAGAGAGAGAGAGAGAGAGAG
>NW_022196902.1:19701270-19708538 GCF_008632895.1 Mastomys coucha
AGAGAGAGAGAGAGAGAGAGTGCACTTGAGGCTGAAGTACAACTCCTATGTCATAGGTGTTATTCTTAGGTGCTGCTATCATTTTCCTTTGACATACAGTCTCTCATTGACCATGAACTCCCTGGTAGGGTTGAGAATCAGTCTGCCTCTGCTTCCTCAACCTTGAAAATACAAGCAACTATGCTTAGTTAAGTTTTTTAATTTGTGTTCTAGGGATCAACCTTAGGTCCTTCCCTCCCTATAGACTAAGTTAAGCTGAACATTTTGGCATAACACAACCTTGATACTGTGACAATAAAAGCAGAGAACACACTATAGTTTCTTTGTGTTCTCTTCCTTTTCCTCCCTCCTACATCTTCCTTCCATTTCATCTGATTTCCGATATCGTTTGCATCTTATACAGTCTTCTATAAATTTAATAATTTAGCATAGCCTCCTTTTATCCAGCTTCTTACATTCGAATGCATTTGGATATTACTCTGAGTTGTGTATCAATATTTGGTTGCAACTGGTATGCAGTTTCACTACACAGATATGCGTTAAACCCTTTATTCATTTATCACCTGATGGCTGTACATTCTGTTTTCAGCCCTGGGAATGCTAAGTACAGCTTCTTTGACCATTCTTCCATGGTGTTTCTATTATCATGTGTTTTTATTTCCCTAGAAATAAATTCCCTGAAATGGAAAGACTGGATCACAAATAGGTATAGGGTTGAGATTCTAAGAAATCACCAGCAGGTAGATAAGATATTTAAACTGTTTTAAATTCTCATGAAGAGAGTGTTCTATTTCTGTATATTCTTTCCAATGTGATCTCAGTATTTTGAAAAGTTTAACATTCTAATGTTGGCATTTTGCTTTCAGTTTTAGTTTTCCTATTGACTTACCATGCTAAAGATGTTTTTGTGTATTTATCTACTATCTTCCTTGGTGGACAACCTGCTTAAATCTTTTGGTGTTTGCTTTGGAGGCAAGGTCCCACGTAGCCCAGGATGGCCTAAAAGTCACTATACAACCGATACTGAACTCCAGATCTTCCTTTCGCATTTTCTGCAAGCATTGGGAATCACAAGATGTTTGATGTTTAAGTGTTTTGTTTTATTTTTTATTAAGTTATTTGTTCTTATTAAGTTTTGAAGGATATTAACATGTTCTTGGTATGAGTCATTGATCAGACACATAATTTTGTAATTGATTTTACTATATTGGGATTCACATTTTTATTTTATTAAAATTAATTTGTTAGAGGCATCATCTTGAAATTTTAACGAAATCTGCTTATAATTTTTCCCATGCCAAGTATAAGGCTTTCAGTATTGTATACTAAAAATCTTTACATAAGATCAAATATATTTCTTTCATTTTTCAAGTGTTCCATATTTTTATACTTTATCCATAGGTCTATAATATTTTATGGGTACTTTTGGAATATGGAATAAGATATTTTTGTACAAAATATCCAATTCCTATGTGTGTATTTATTCACTTGACATGAATTCCTTTTGTAAGCATCAGGATCTCTGGACCTTGTGGTCTTGATATACCTCTGGACTCTTCTGATTTAATATTTACCAATGCCACATTGTCTATACATTGTAAGCTTGTAGAAAGCATTGAAGTCCAGTAGAGCAACTGTATTCTTGTGTTTATTCCCAATGAATTCAGCAGAGGTGTCATATGGAATAAATGCTAGCGGGTTTTATTAGCATTTCTTTCAGTGTAAATTCCAATGTGTCTAAGATTGTCAGCAAAAGAATACTGCATTTTCTGACCCATAGACACGGTCTATCTCTTGATTACCTGACTTTTTTTATTTCAAGATTGTTCAGTTTCTGAGTATTTTTGAGCTCTTTGTTCTTATCATGATTAATGAGGCTACTTCCCATTTTAAACCTCAACTTGCAATTCCTTTGTGACAGAATCTACAAATGATTAATTTTGTGTATTTCTGTCATGCTCTTTAACTGTGATCAATCTGTTTATCAGTTTTAGTAACATTTTTTAATAGACAGCAATGGCGAGCACACTTGACATGGTGCTTCAGAATGAATACTGAGTACATTTGTTCAGTATAGGCTACTTTTGTTTCCTGTCCCCTTCCTACAGGCTGGCCACCTTCTGCAGGACAACACTGAGTGAAAGTGATAAGCAATCTGTCGAGACCATATCCAGAGGTTAGGCATGGCCCCCCAGCTGAGGGATGGGGCCACCCACCCATCTTCAGAATGTTAACCCAGAATTGCTCATGTCTAAAAGAGTGGAGCAGAGCCTGAAGGAAAGGCCATCCAGAGTCTGCTCCACATGGGGATCCATCCCACATGCAGACACCAAACCCAGACACTATTGCTAATGCCAAGAAGTGCTTGCTGACAGGACCCTGATACAGCTGTCTCCTGAGAGGCTCTGCCTGATCCTGACCAATACAGATTTAGATGCTCGCATCCAACAATCGGACTGAGCGCAGGGACCCCAATGGAGGAGTTAGGGGAAGGACTGAAGGAGATGAAGGGACCTTTTATGGCACCAATGGGAGTGGAAACCCTTGGTCCTATAAAGGCTTAATGCCCCAGTGTAGAAAAGAAACTGGGAAAGGGGATAGTATTTGAAATATTAGAAAATAAAATATCTAATGAAAAACAAACAAAGAAATTGATAAGTGTAGACATCCTTTCATTTTTCCTGAACTAAGAAGAAAACTTTGAAACATTTTGCTCTGAAGTATGATGGTAGTAAAAGGCTTTTCCTCTATGTAACAGACCTTCATAGTTAATATGCAGAGACGTTTTCTTAGTCACAGTATGCTCAGAATATTTTTAAGAAATGATCTTGGGTTCTGCACTTTGCCTACAGCCACAGACATAACTTATATGATTTATTTCTTTAATATTTTAAAACATTGATTTTCAAATATTATATCTATTTCATTCCTTTAATTAACCTTACTTAGAAATATTATATAATATTTTTAATGGATAGTGAGATTCAATGTGCTATAATTTTGTCAATAATTTTTACACATGCTTTCATGAAGAAAATTAATGTGTACTTTTGTTGTTATTCACTAACTTTGTCAGGTATTTGTATAAGAGTGGGCAGATGAAATGGAGCATGTGAGTGTGTGTATTTGTGTGCATGTATGTATACATGTGTGTGCATGCATGTATGTATATGTTTGTGTGCATGTGTATGTGCATGCATATATGTGTGTGGAGGTGTGTGTTTCCAACTACAAATATGCTTCTCTCATGAACACAAAGTTATATATTTTTTATATATTTTTTAGAAATTTTTGAGTTTTTAAAACTTGTTTATTTTCATTTCATATGCAATGGTGTTTTGCTTGCACACATTATCTGTATGAGGGTATCATGTCCCGTGGAACTAGAGTTATAGATAGTCGTAAGCTGCCATGTGGGTACTGGGAATTGGAACCTGGATTCTTTGGAAGAACAGTTAGTGCTCTTAACCTCTGAGCCACCTCTCCAGTCCTATTAAAGCTATTTGAATTATTCATTTATTTGTGGGTAAATTTTAACAGTTTGAGATTTGTAGAAAAAAACAGGTATCTATTTCAATAAGATTGTTGTATTGGCATAGCATAACTTAAATATATTCTGAATGTCTTTTCCTTTCTGCATAAGGTACAGTGACATCACGGATTTTATTGCCAGCTGTCGAGATTATCAATGTGGCTGGCTGGCTATAGGCTTTCAATCTTCCCTTGCATGCTATACCTTTCTGTCACAAGCCTGCATTCTTCCCGCTTCTTTTCTTACTGCCCCTGATCTCATTTTGTTTCTTCCTTCATTTTTGCTTTTTAAAATGTTATGCCTTCTCATTACAATAATCTTATTTTTTCTAAACTTTGGAAAGCTGGGAATTTCTGTAGATCTAGTTTTCTATTCTTCACTGCCCTATAAGGATATAAGTGACATATGAAGGCAGAGAGGGGAGAGAGTGAAACCAATGAGAGGGACAGGCAATTTTAATGCATGGATGAGCAACAAGTATTTCTATTCAATAGGCTTGTGGAGTATCTAGACTTACCATGAAATAAAACTGTTAGATGTGTCCTTTACATAATATTTGAAATCATATTAGTGGTATTGAGACATGAGCAATTGGAGCCATTAACACTTTTAGAGTAGGTGAGTATATCAGTGTTGTAATGAGAAACACTGAAGTCAGCAGTTATAGGAAGAAAGGAGACCTTGGCTGGCCATCGCAATTGGCCTGCGGAATTGAAAGGTTTGAATGTACAAAATATAAAGGAATTTTTTTTTTTAAAGTGAGGGCTAGAGAGTTGGCTCAGCAGTTAAGAGCCCTGACTGCTCTTCCAGAGGTCCTGAGTTCAATTTCCATGGTGATAATGGGCTCTGATGCCCTACTCAGGTGTATCTGAAGATAGTTTATACATAAATTAACTAAATAAATCTTTTCTTAAAAAAGCCTTAGTGTTTTCAGATAATCTTCAAATTATTATAAACAGCGGATGGCATGCAACTGTCAGTGATAAGCAATCTGCCAATGCCCAGGTTTGAAAGGCAGGCTCTCTGATGATAAGGGAATAGCAAGCACGAACATCTTATGGCTGTACAGAACTGCTTCTACTCATTGCAATTTAGAAAGACACTTTCCAACATTGCTCAGTAAGTTACTGAAGCACAACAGCAGAATCAAGACAGGTGATAAAGCAACATTCTCTAAGCTAATTACAACTCATACATATTCATGAGCATCACATCTGAATTTCTGAGCTGTGTCTACAACATATGTGAAATACAAATGAGAGTCTCAGAGCTGCAGGATATTGAGTTTCTTGTTTTTAAAGATTTTATTTTTATAAATATGTCTTCTGTTCTGAGCGTATGGTTTTATATGTGTTGAATGTGTATGTATAAGTAAACATATAATTATACAAATTTACTGTTATTTAAAATATAATTTATTGTATGTAAGTTTATGTATTAATTATTCATTCATAGTTAATATGATATGAAAGAGGTTAAGATAAAATAGGAAATATATATATATATACACACACACACACACATATACAAATAACAAACTTTGCAAAGATGTAACCAAGGGATTAACATTTAACTGCATTTTCATGTTAATTTTATTCTTTGTTAAAAACACAAAGTAGCTCAAATTATAACAAAATGTTATTAACACAAAATGAATTTATTAATTTGTTTGACAAATGCTTTTGATTTTGAGCACAATGGTCAGGGTTTCCAAATGGGAAGACAACAGTTTTTCCTGGTAGAACTAGAGTGGAGGGAGGAAGACAAACAAGCTAAAAAATCACTATCATGTAAAAATGGCCATTCTATCAAAGGCAATCTACAGATTCAATGCAATCTCCATCAAAATCCCAACACAATTCTTCAAAGAGATGGCGAGAGCAATTCTCAAATTCATCTGGAGAGGCAAAAAACCCAGAATAGTGAAAACAATTCTTAATCATAAAAGAATGGCTGGGGTAAGTCACCATCCCTGACTTTAAGCTATAGTACAGAGCAATAGTGACAAAAACTGTAAGTTACTGATACAGAGGCAGACACGTTGATCAATGGAATAGAATTGAAGACCCAGAAATAAAACTATACATTTATGGACACTTGATCTTTGACAAAGATGCCAAAAATATACAATGGAAAAAAGAAAGTATCTTCAATAATTGTTGCTAGTCTAAATGGCTGTCTGTATTTAGAAAAATAAAAATAGACCCACATTTGTCACCTTGCACAAAGATCAAGTCCAAGTGGATCAAGGACTTCAACATAAAACCAGATACACAGAATCTAATAGAAGAGAAAGTGGAAAGAGCTTGAACTCATAGGCACAGGGGGAAATTTCCTGAACAGAACTCCAATGGCTCACACTCTAAGATCAAGAACTGATAAATGGGACCTCATAAAATTGGAAAGCTTCTATAAGGCAAAGGACATAGTCAATATGAGAAATTGACAGCCTACAGATTGGGAAAAAATCTTCACTAACCCCATATCCGATAGAGGGCTAATAGTCAAAATATATAAAGAACTCAAGAAGCTAACCACCAAAAATCCAAACAACCCAATCAAAAGATGGGGAATAGAACTAAACTGAGAATTCACAACAGAGGAATTTCAAATGACTGAGAAGCACCTAAAGAAATGTTCAAAGTTCTTAGTGATTGGAGAAATGCAAATGAAAATGACCCTGAGATTCCACTTTAAACCAATCTGAATGGCTAAGATCAAAACCTCAGAAGACAACACATGATGGAGAGGATATGGAGAAAGAAGAACACTCCTCCATTGCTGGTGGGATTGCAAACTGGTACAACCACTCTGGAAATCAATCAGGAGGTTCCTGAGAAAATTGGAAATAGATCTACTTGAAGACCCAGCAATACCACTTTTAGGATTATATCCAAAAGATTCCCCACCATGCCATCGGAGCACCTGTTCCACTATGTTAAAAGTGACCTTATTTGTGGTAGCCAGAAGCTGGAAACTACCCAGATGCCCCATGATAGAAGAATGGATACAGAAAATGTGGTTCATTTACACAATGGAATACTGCTCAGCTATTAAGAATGAGGACATCCTGACTTTTGCAGGCAAATAGATGGAACTAGAAAATAACATCCTCAGTAAGATAACTCAGATCCAAAAGGACATGCATGGCATATACTCACTAATAAGTGCATATTAGCAAAAAAAAAAAAAAAGTACAGAATATCCAAGATACAATCCATCAAACTCAAAAAGGTCAACAAGCTGAAGGTCCTAAGTGAGGATGCCTCAGTTTCACTTTGGAGGGAGAAACAGCAATCATTAGTGGGTAGGAAAGGAGGGACCCAGGAGGGAAAGTGGACGGGACATCCTCATGGAGACAGGGCTTGGGAAGGAGCTACAGGATGTGGAACAGTTGAAGGGTGGACAGGGCAAGTGGGGATAAAATTTGGAGTGTAAAAATAAATAAATAAAATAAGTAAATAAATAAAAATTTAAAATGTCTCCTGTAAAATTAACTTGTATATGAAGATTTTGATTTGACAGTGTGCTTTAACTTTTTCCAAATAAAGTTTTAAAAAAATCACTATCAAGGAACAAATGACCTTTCCACTACGGATCACAAGCATGACACCAGGAGTTGGGTTGTCAGAGAAGGGTGGAGAGGGACAGAATGCGAAGGGGTCAGAGAAGGATGGAGAGGGACAGAATGCGAAGGGGTCAGAGAAGGGTGGAGAGGGACAGAATGCGAAGGGGT
>NW_022196902.1:19708548-19713487 GCF_008632895.1 Mastomys coucha
GGTGGAGAGGGACAGAATGCGAAGGGGTCAGAGAAGGGTGGAGAGGGACAGAATGCGAAGGGAACACTGAAGGTTAGCTAGGCTTCATCAACTACATAAATATGCCTTGGTGACGTAGTTTTAAAAGCTCTTTATCTTTCTTTCTCTATTAAACTTTATAATGTCCCTCAAATAAATTTATCACAGATCAATTTCATGAGTTTCTTGAGTTGACTATTTGAATATATGCAGAATTCAATTGTATTTTTTAAAGTGGTAACTGATGGTCCCATTCTGTTTATGAAATAGCTCATTTAAGAAGACAAATTATACACTTCCAAAAGAGGGAATGTGCCAACTTACGTGATTTTAAATTTAAAATCTTTTCAGCAAAGAAAACTATTTAAAATATAAAAGTCATATGTAATGTTGGTAATTAGGTGCAATATGTTTACATAAAATTTGTAAAGAGGAAATTATAGTTGTATACTGAGGAAATTAAGAGTGAAGTACTGATTATAATGAATTATCAGAGAAATGAGGGAATCTACTGCTACATACACTTTAAAAGACATCACTTTGGAGAGTAATGTTAAAAATGTGTTTTTGAAGTCGGTTGCTATATGAAGTAACAAATCAGTTACATTGAAAAGACAGTTATAGAAAGAGATTTAGCATAAGAAGAAATACAGGACAGATAGACCATAATATTATAAATAATCATTTGTAGTTAGGTCGATGCTGTACAATTTTACTCTCTTCCTTCTTCATGGCCTATATTTTATATTTTAAATAATAGACATAAATTGTTTTTATACTAATGTTATAAAGATCATATGCATTCGAAAATAAGGAAATCACCAGTATCAACTTAAATATAGTTTTTTTTTAAAAATTATCCTTGTTTTATTTTAAACTTTAGAATCACTAGCGTATGTGTATATTTAATACCTGTGTGGCTGCAGGTGCAAACATGTCTTTGCACACAAGTGGACATTAAAGCACACCTTGATTCAATGGTCTCCTTCCACTGTAGGACCCAGGAAGTGAACTCAGGTTCTCAAACAGACATAGCAAACACTTTTGCCTGCTGTACCATCTCGCTGGCCCCAGTTATGGATTTCTAAAGTACTAGTAACTAAAAAGGAATCAAGTAGATCGAGTTGATCACTAGCAGATCAGGACAACACACTGTACATTCTAGAATGCCACAGGGCCTGCGTGAGTCCTTGTGGAAGACTGAAAGAGAGCAGAGTCAGCAGAAAATCCCCAGGATGGCTTCTGGGAATCATGGCTGACTTTGTAGCTTGCTGAGAACACAAAGACAACAAGAGGGGCACTTAAAATATGAAAGAATATGATAAATATTTTGTCAAATGCCCAAAAATATAAAAACATAAAAATGCATAAGACTTGTTTTTCTTTGATTCCGCTGTGATAGCCACGATCAATTTACGGCCTCTGAGTGGCACAGGCTTACTGTCACAAGGCAGGGCACTAGGCTGGCTAGGCCTTTGGTAACCTTTCATGCTATCACTTTTTAAATACACCACCCAATGTCAGCTCGTGAAAAAGCGCTGGCTTTTTTTCTTCCAATAGATAACTATTTAGTCATTGACTTAAGTGTGTGTATCATGTATGAAGAAAATGAGTGAGGTCCTGGTGGTATAATGAAGCCAGTTTTCACATGAAGACTCAGGACAGACCGTGCACCTTAGATCCTCTCTGAACTGTTTTGTATTTGCTGATTTGGGAAATGCTGAGTTCTCAGTTAGGATGCCAGCTCAGCAATGAAGAGGAACAAGAAGCTGTTAACCAATTTTTGATGTTACATTGAACTGTAACATCAAGTATAGGCTCCTATTATTTTCTCACCAACATTACATGGTCATAAATATTAATTCCTAAATTTATAAAGACCCAATTACTATTTGAGTGACTGTCATCTTACTATTTAGGGAATAAAAATGGAAAATAAAAACAAGAAGAAGTGCCTAACGAATAGTATACACGTCATGGCTGATGTCATACAGAATTTGGACTTACAATATTATTTCTGTAGAAAATACTCCCAAATCACCTTCCTGCTGTTTTTGAGTTGTATTGTCTCATCCAGTTATAAAAAGAAAATTTAAATATTGAACATAACATGTACCCATATTTTTAAACAAACACTCGTTAGCAAGGCTGTAATGTTTAATCACACAACTGTATGATTCACATTGATTCACTGGTTTATAGTGAATCAAAAGATTCCTGCCACCCTGAATCCCAGAGATGTATAAAGAAGAGGATAAATTATTAGGGATAGGAGTAACATGAAAGAAAATAATACATGAGAGAACAACACCAGGAGGAACATAATAAAATAAAGGAAATGAAGAAATTCTATAGGGAATATTCAGGAAACCCTTATTTTCTTTTTATTAGAAGACAAGTAATAAAAAAATAAATATTTATTCCTGATTTGAGGACAGAGAAGAATTTCATTCATCTTCATATATCCTATGTGTTTAATAGTACTATTCATTCATTAATTTTAGCAGATTCTTAACAAAAATAAATTTAATATTAATAAAGCAATGAAAATAAAAACATGTTTAATATGTCAAATAAGCAAGTACTTTATAATGCATCTATTATGCATACCATAACTTCCTTGTTATTGGGAATGAAATGATCATCTGTAATTACAGAATAAACAAGTCAACTAAAAATTAAGATCTAAAGTTGAAAGGCATTAAATCTGCCCAAGGAAACCAGTATGTTTTGTGCCCAATGGAATGCTATGCACCCGTTAAAAACTAAGGAAATTCCCTTGTGACAGTATGAGTGAACATATTGGTCACTGCCTTAGAGATATCGGCCAGGTGCAAAAAGACAAAAGCCACATGATCTTACTACTGTGTGGCATCTAGTGTTGGCCTCAGAGAGGGAGATTGGTCATTATTAGAGCTGTTAAAGACAAATGAATAGATGCAGATAAAAGGATACAATTCCATCACACAACAGGGATGAGGTCTCCAGCTGTCCACAGGGAATTGTGGTTGATGCTAGCCTGCTTTACCCTCTTGAGATACTGTGCAAAGAATTGACATTAGCTGCCTTTACCACAGGGCGGTAACACTGTGAGGTAAAGCTTTTATTTTTACCTAGATTTAGTCATTTAACAATGCATATGAACTTCCAAACATCATGCTTCATATGATAAAATATAAGTGAATTAAAACATTTTTCAAAATCAGGGCACTTCTAGGTAATCTATCTGTAATAATAACCTATCTGAAAAGGCAATAAAATGAAAACAAAGTGAACAAATGAAGAAATCAAAACCCCAAACCAATTCTACTTACTAAGAGATAAAGAAATAAAAAAGGAGAAAAGTGAAATAAATCCTTAGGAATAAATTTAGCCATGAAAGTTGCAATGGCTACAACTGGTTGTCAACTTGACTATATCTAGAATGAACTACAATCTCTGCCTTCTCTGTTGATGTGCTGCCCATTTGTCTGAAGAATCAGCTTTCTATTTTGTTAATTCCAATGGGTTTTTCTATGGCATTAATTTCAGATTTTATTTTTATTTCTTCTTTTGCTTTTTAAGTGCCTTGAATGGACAGAACCTTAGATTTAATTAGTTTTCGTTTCTATATTTTCACTTCTTTCAGCAATTATCAGTTTATTTGCACTTTATAATTGTTACTTTTTCTGGGCTAAGTATTTGGTGGTTTTAAATTATTCTGTATCCTTTGACTCTTGGAATATTTGGAAGTGTGTGTTTGAATTTTAAACTTATATTTACTTGTCTCTTATATGTGTAAATGTTTGTGTTGATGCCATGTGTGTGCCTTGTACCTATGAAAGCTGGAAGAAGCTCTAAGACCATCTGGCCTGGAGTTCTAGGTGGTTGTGATCGGCCATGTGGGTGGGTGCTGGGAACTGCTTCTGTGCAGGGGCAGCCAGTGTTCTGAACCGTCTTGTATTGAACTTGTCTGTGGAGTTACATGACATTTTTGTGTGTTCCTATTTTTATTGTTCATGATGATAATCAGCAGCCTGGACGTCTTTGGGTCATCATGTTCATCTGGTACACTCTTCATGGTCCTTTTGTTGTTGTTAGACGTCTTTGGGTCATCATGTTCATCTGGTACACTCTTCATGGTCCTTTTGTTGTTGTTGGGTCATCACGTTCATCTGGTACACTCTTCATGGTCCTTTTGTTGTTGTTGTTAGGTTCTGTGAGGATGCCTTAACTAATGAGGCATCAACTGATTCTCTGACTGTTACAAGCTTCCAAAAGGACATTTATTCAATTTATTAATGGTACTTCTTTTTTTTAATTGGATATTTATTTGTTTACATTTCAAATGCTATCCTATTTCCCATTTTCCCCTCTATAAACCCCCTATCCCATCCCAGTTTACCCTGTTTCTATGAGGGTGTTCAATCTCCCAACCACCCACTCACATCTCACCGCCCTAGCATTCCTCTATACTGGGGCATCAAGCCTTCACAGGACCAAGGGCTTCCGTTCCCATTGATACCAGATAAGGGGCCTTCATCTCCTTCACTCTTTCCCCTAACTCCTCCATTGGGGTCTCTGTGCTCAGTCTAATGGTTAGCTCTGAGCATCCCTATCTGTATTGGTCAGGATCAGGCAGAGCCTCTCGGAGAACAGCTGTATCAGGGTCCTGTCAGCAAGCACTTCTTGGCATCACCAATAGTGTTCTGGGCTTGGTGTCTGCATGTGTGATGGATCCTCGGGTGAGGCAGTCCCTGGATGGCCTTTCCTTCAATCTCTGCTCCATTCTTTGTCCCTGTATATTCTTTAGACAGGAGCAATTCTTGGTTAAAATTCTGGAGATGGGTGAGTGGCTCCATCCCTTAACTGGAGGGCCATGCCTAACCTTTGGATATGGTCTTAACAGGTTCTCCCTCTCCTTTTGGGGTATTTCAGCTAA
>NW_022196902.1:19715290-19720552 GCF_008632895.1 Mastomys coucha
TTCCACTCCCAGGCACTATAACATGCCCAGGATCACAGAAGCCTAGGAGCCCAGGAGCCCAGGAGCTCAGTCACACTGGGATCTCAGGTCCTTGAGGCAGCTTGACTTCCAGGAGCTCTGACACACCCAGTATATCAGGATCACAGGATCCCAGAATCACAGGATCATAGACAGCTAAACTCTGAGGAGTTCTGACACAACCAGGATCACAGGAAGGACAGGCTCCAGTCAGATATATCGAAGGCAGGTAGCACTATAGGTAATCAGATGGAGAGAGGCATGTCTAAGTACATAAGCAACAGAAACCAAGGTTACCTGCCATCATCAGAACCCAATTCTCCCACCATAGCAAGTCCTCAATATAGCAATATAGCATCACACCGGAGAAGCAAGATTTGGATCTAAAATCACTTCTCATGATGATGATAGAGTACTTTAAGAAGGACATCAATAATTCCCTTAAAGAAATGTAGAACACAAGTAAACTGGTAGAAGCCCTTAAAGAGGAAACACAAAAATCTTCATAGAGTTAGAAAGTGCAATTCTCAAATTCATTTGGAATAACAAAAAACCCAGGGGAGCGAAAACTATTCTCAACAATAAAAGAACTTCTGGGAGAATCAGCTTCCCTGACCTCAAGCTGTACTAGAACAATAGTGATTAAAAACTGCATGGTGTTGGTGTCCCTCAACAGAGGAATGGATACAGAAAATGTGGTACTATTAAAAACAATGACTTCATGAAAATCACAAGCAAATGGATGGATCTAGAAAATTTCATCCTGAGTGAGATAACCCAATCACAAATGTACAGATATGGTATGCACTCACTGACAAGTGGATATTAGCCCAAAAGTTTGACATATCCAAGATTCAATTCACAGACCATATGAAGCTCCTGAAGAAGGAAGAACAAAGTGGATGTTTCAGTGCTTCTTAGAAGGGGGAAAAATTACTCACAGGAGGAACTATGGAGACAAAGGTGTGGAGCAGAGACAGAAGGAAAGGCTATCCAGAGACTGCCCCACCTGGAGATTCATCCCATATACAGTTGCCAAACCCAGATGTTATTGCAGATGCTGTGAAGTACTTGCTGACATGAGCCTGATATGGCAGTCTCCTTAGAGGCTCTGCCAGAGCCTGACAAATACAGAGGCCAATGCTTGCAGCCAACCATTGTACTGAATGCAGTACAACTCCTCCCGATGGAGTAGTTGGAGAAGGGACTGAAGGAGCTCAGGGGGTTTGCAGGTCCATGGGGGTATCAACAGTGTCAACTGGGCAGACCCCCAGAGCTCCTAGCGACTGGACCACCAACCAATGAGTACACATGGAGGGACCCATGATTCTGGCTGCATATGTGGCAGAGGATAGTCTTGTTGGAAATAAGTGGGAGGAGTGGTCCTAGGGCCTGAGGGGCTTTGATGCACCAGTATAGGGCAATGCCAGGGCAGGAAGGCAGAAGTGGGTGGGTGGGTAAGGTAGTGCCCTCATAGAGGCAGAGGGAGGGGGAATGGGATAGCAGGTTCTGGAGGGGTGACCTGAAAAGGGGATAACATTTGCAATGTAAATAAAGAAAATATTCAATAAAAGAAAAAAAAGAAGGAAACCTCAAAAAATGTGCACTTGACAGTTGCATTTCATACATAATCAATACAATGATGATTGAAAGCTGAAGTGTTCTTTTCAGGATACATTTCAAAGCTGATCCCATTTGGACTTGAGCCTTCTATTTGCTTACTTTAATTTTGTGAGCTGCAGCAAAAATCTGCTTGAGAGTGAGCAGTGATCTCTGAACTTGGACAATATTAAGTAGTGTGTGACTGCTGTGGCTATAGATAGAGAATATTTTAGCTGAAATTTTATGAAATTTTCACTAATGACTCAAGACAATTATTACAGTTTACTAGGTTTTCCATATCTCATTTAAGTTTGAAATTGTAGTTTGAAAATTAATTTAAAAAAGATTTGATTATCTATCAACCTAGAGCCAAGAAAAGAGCTCAAGAGAAGAACTGATAAAGAAACTCTCATGCTGTACACAGGGAACATCTCAGACACAAAGAGGAATAAAGCTAAGATGCCAGTGAGAAAATGATATAACTATATTAATGAATCAAGCCAGTGCAAGAAAGACAAATGTATGTTTTCTGTGATTCTCAGCATCTAGGTTTTTTTTTATAGTGATATATAAATCCTCTATGTACAGTGTACAATGAAAAAAAATGATTCAGCTTTCATTGTTAGCACATGGTTCCATGTTTCTTACCAGCTTTGTAGCCTCTTGGGCAAGCTCATTGGCTTCTTTGGCCACTTTCTCAGCTTCATCAATATAGTCTTTAATATTACTGTAAGCTCTGAAGGCTGCCGTGGCATTGAAAGAGATGTTCTTAGCCTCATCCAAGATTCTGCCAGAGTAGACCAAGAAAAGAAGTTTAGAGGAATTAATACTCAAATAAAGAACAGTCAAATCATAATAAATCCAGCTTTAAAGGGATCATGGCCAATATAACCAGAATAATTCTGAACTCCAGTGAGGTGTCTACTGATCGTATTGTACTGTATTGTTCCTTTGAAACTTATACTCCTCAAGGGGTGTGTGCACTATAGCCAGCATGTCTTTAAAACTTTTTTTTAAAATTATTTAGTTTCTCTCTCTTTTTCCCATCATCCTCCTTTTCTCTTCATGCATGCATGCTTGTATGTGCATGTGTGTGTGTGTGTGTGTGTGTGTGTGTGTTTGTGTGTACAGACACAGACATGCACATTTGCACAGCTTGGTGGAGTCAGTTCTCTCCTACCTTGTGGGTTTTATGGATTGAATTCATATTATTTGAGATTGAATTCAGGCTCAGTGCCAAGTATCTTCACCCACTGAGCCACCTTGGTAGCCTCCACCAATATATCTTAAATATCTCAATAGCTTATAAAAGCCTGTTGCAATCATGTGACCAGGAAGTGTATGCAGGGCAACAGTACTTCCTGTTACTTGTGAAACACAATACTGTTTCCAGAGCACGTGTATCCCATTAATAATATGAATTTTACAATGGCTTCAGAGTAGACAGACTTCCCTGAAAGCATAAAGAGATCACAGAAAAATTAATCATGACTAACACATTCCTAATGGAATCTCTGGAACCTGGGTCTGCTGATTACTGATTAAGAGAGTTCATCTACTACTCTTTGCTCTAGACTGGGAAAACTTTGTGGAAAAAAAACTAATTGTGCATGGGTTGCCAAGTTTTCAAATAGTAATTCTTTCTTTCTACATCAATGATCATCAAAGATGAGAACACAGACTTGCGTGTAGTGCATATTAAATAGATTTATTTTGGAAAATTATTCCTAGCATGAATAGCTTTGTGGAGTTTTTTTGTTTTTGTTTTGTGTGTTTGTTTTGTTGCTGCTTTTTTTTGTTCCAGTCACAAAAGCACAAAGCAGTGGTTCTCAGTCTGTGGGTCATGACCCTTTTGGGGAGGGGTATCAAATAATTCTTTCTCAAAGGTCACATAGAAGAAGATAAATCCTGCATACCAGATGTTTATACTATGGTCTATAAGAGTAGCAGAATTACAGTCATGAAGTAACAATGAAATGATGTTATGGTCAGGTCACCTCAATCTGAGGACCTGTAGTAAAGGGTCGCAGCATTGGAAGGGTTAAGAACCCGCTAAAGTCGGGAAAGTAAATCATTCCCACGCTGTTTAACAAACAAGCCCTGTTCTTCAGCTTCCTCTCTCTGACCCATAGGATAATCCCAACTATAGTGAACTATCATTTATCTCATTTCTTTTTCTTTTTGATGGGTTTTCTTATAGCCCAGGCTGGCTGTGAACACACTGTAGTTGAAGCTGACCTTGAACTTGTGTCTCCCTGTGACCACTTTCAAAGTGCTGAGGTCACAGGTGTGCACTGTCAACTCTAAATAGTCATTTCAGAGAAGTGCACACAGTTTCTTAGCAGAGCAATGAGACTGAAAGGTATTCATAAAGCTGTACATTCAGAGGCACTTTTAAACAATGAAATGATTAGGTTCCATTAGAAATATAAAATTGAAATTTATAGCAGAATGAGTTTGTGTATTATTTAAAATGCTAATAAGACAACCCCTGTGCTAATAGAGAAAAGAACACTGTTCTCTGGGTAGCCTGAGGCAGTGTTCATTTCCTAGCCAGGCAGAGTTGAATTCACTTTTAGCTGGGACTTGTGATGCTTTTTCAGGAGTTCTTTGCCTACATTCTCCTAATTAGGATCCTCCATAGAAAAGCCATGAGGCTCTTTTGTTCATAATTACAGAAATCAAGACTTGAAAGTGATTTTCCACCCTTTCTGCTTGTCTAAACTTTTGGATGACTGTCAAGCTAGGCAGACATTTCCAACAACAAATGCCATACCCATCAAGCACAGCAGACGAGTCGTTCAGTTGAGCAGCATGGCTCTCAGCCTGGAACACCTTCTCAGCAAGCCTTCTGTCCTTTATTTCCTGAGCAAGGTCATCTATCTTGTCGCTCAGCTCCTCAGACAGTGGTGGCAACTTAGTTTTAATGTCATCGACATACTGATATGGAGAGAGAAGAAACAGCATTAAGAACCATCCAGGCCTCCTTGAACTTGTTAATTTTTCTAGGAAATACAATCACATATGGCTAGATTTTTGCCTTTAGAAAACTTTTAATCTACCAGCAAAGAAAATAGAGAATAAAAGCTGTTATTTAATAGAAAAGTAGAATTGCATGAAGCCAATTTACACTGAAATATCTATTATTTCCTGAAAGTTACTTCCTAGCAATGAATGAACAAGTGATGATCTTTTAGATTATTTGTGTCCCTATTCCTGCACATCACCATGCATGAGACAATATATCAAAGGTTTATTTTCAGATGTTTATTTCTCTTTTAAGTACTGTTATATGAGATAATGACAGATGGTAAGTATTAACCTAGGAACAAGGAATGAACTGGTCACCATAGTTTTTAAAAAAAATAAAAAAAAGCAAGTATCCCAACAGCCAGTTCTAGTAAGAGAACTGTTGCCAGTAGATGGCTATGTCCACAACATTATACTTTAATAATATATTCTCACACAAAAACAAATCAAGGCTCTTGTTCCTGTTGCTGAGTTTGTTGGCAGCATATGAGGGAAATGTGTCATTATCTTCTTTCTCTTAATTCAGACCTGATTGAATACTTACATCTATAACTGCGTTGATTTCACCAGCGAGTCGGTTGGCTTCATCAAGTATGTCATTGCCCTCCTTTA
>NW_022196902.1:19720637-19729262 GCF_008632895.1 Mastomys coucha
CTTCAATAGCCTCCTTCCTTGTCTGTCGCATGTGAAGAAAAAGATTACAACAGTGTCTGTGTAAAATCCTTCTCTGCTGTGTATTCGTATTTCTTCTGAGTTGTCTAAACAAACGGTTTGCAAACACAGTGTATGATACTGACACTTCAGCTAGAAATCAATCTAACTTACCTGGTCAACTCTCTTAAGAATTCTTCAACATAGAACACATGTAGGTAATTTTTCCTTCCCATTTGAGAGAGTCATCCAGGCAAAGAAAAGCAATGTGATAGTTGCTAGAGAATCAAAAGAACTGCTAAAGCAAAGTGGGATATCCATCTCCAGTACAATGCTTGTGTAGGATGTGCACTATTGGCATCTAGTGTGCCAGACTAAACTGCAAGTATAGATGGAGTTTCAGTATCTATATAGAAATAGTTATGTTGTGAGCATAAACATTTTTAGGGTTAAAATGTAAGATTCAATGGTAGGATTTTTTAGGGAAATTTAGAGAAAACACTTTTCAAGAAGGAGAAGAAGAAAAAAAAATCTCTCAGCCGACAGAAGGAACCTAGTGGTCTATTTCATAAGATGGGAACAGACTAACTTCTATGTGGAACGTACAGCTTGTCTCAAAGCTATGTGAAACTCATTCCTAGCCTAGGTGAGGAAAATCAACGAGAAAAAAATAGTGCCAACGCCTTCATATGGAGTATGTCTTTGCCTATTATTTTGTTTTTACTTCAAACTCATTCATATCCTTCGAATCCTCATTCTCCCTACATGTTTATGAAAACAATTACAGTGTTGGTCTCTGGCCTTCGTCTGTTTTTCGAATAAATACTAATAATAGTTTGTTTTCATGGGGTTTTCCAAGATGTGCAGAGCAGCCTGTAAATCTTTGCTCTTTGATTCTATGGGTTCCATGTTCATCTCTGAAATGAGCAGGAAACTAAGTCACTGCAGTGCTGTGGTCTGAGCACTGTGTTCCCATCAAATTTACATGTCAAGATTCAGAACTCTAATGTGTTAGTATTAGGTGGTCACACCTTTAGGAGGTGATGACAGCCTGTAGTAAAAACCTCATAAATGGGGCAGTGCCCCTGTGAAAGAGACAAGGGACCTTATTTACCCTGCTACCATGTAAGGACACAGAAAAGAGATGAGTTTGTGAGCCAGCAAATAGGACTTTATCAGTCACCAATCCTCCAGCACCTGGATATGGCTACTCCCTGTCCTCTGGACTGTATGTTATACAGTTATTTCACTTTTAAGCTAGAAAGTCCTGGTGATTTTATGATAGCAGTTAGAATGGAGTAAGACATTAACTGGTCTACTCAAGGAACCATAGTAGTGTAGCTGAATGTGCGCCTGAAGAAATACCTCAGCAGTTAAGAACACTTATTGGTCTTGCAGATGACTCCATTTCCATTTCCAGCAACAGGATGGTGGCTTGAAACTATCTGCAACTACAATTCCAAGGTATCTAACACCTCTATGACCTCCCTGGTCTCAGGAATGCATGTGGTACACATACATACATTCAAACACTCACACATACATACATATAAAATAAACACAAATTTTAAAGTGTAACTCTGATATACCTAACAGGTTGGGCTGTGACAGGACCATGTCTTTGATTACAGAAATCGTGGTTCTTAGTTGCATGGGGTGAGTGCTAATTTCATATCTTCTTTTCTTAATCTTACCCCTTTACCATGCTCCCAATACACATGCCTTTTCAGTTCCCTCTACTACATGCTCCTCAGCCCTTTGGCTCTCCTCCTCTCTCTATTTTATGCTCACAGCTAGTTTCCTGACTATCAACCTGAAACAACACCTGTGTCCATCCCAACCATTATGCACATACTAAGTAATACAGCTGAACACCAGCAACAGCATACCCGAGATGAATCCCAGATTAGTAATCTACACAATTCTGAGCAGGCAATGTGGCCTCCTACAAATTGCATATTTTCTTACTACTCAAATTGAGGCTCATTGAGCAGCAGCCTTGGCCTCAACAAGAAGCTTATTAGGAATGCATCATCTCATTAATTTTTGGGAAGTACTGACTCAGAATCAATACTGTAACAAGAACTTGGGCTTCTGTGAAATCAGATAGAAAAGACTTGGCACAGGGAAATCCTGTGTGATTGTTAACCATTATGTTGATGATTTTATTTTTAGTTCTCTCTTATCTGAATTATTGTGTGTATGTATGTGTGTATGTGTCAATGTATGTAAGTGTATGAGAGTGTTATGAATATACATCTATCTGTGTAAGAGTATATGAGTGTATGTGAGTGGTGTGAATATGTATGTTTGGGAGTGGTATGAATATGTATTTAGCTGTGTATGGATGTGTAAATATGTGAGTGAGTATATTATGATTGTGTCTGAGGATTAAATTGTAAGTGGAGTAAAGATGTATATAAGTGGGTGTGAGTTTTGTAAATATGTATGCAGGTGTGTGTAAAAGTGTAAATTTGTGAGTGTATGTGTGATTGTGTGAGTGAGTGCTGTGAATATGTGTATAGATGTGTGAGAGTATATGAGTGAGAATATATGTGTAAGTGTGTGAAGGTATAAGTGCATGTGTGATTGTATGTGAGTGTGTGAGTGTACATGAGTGGTGTGAATATGTATGTGAGTGTATGTGAGTGTATGTGAATGTGTGTGTATGTGTGATTGTGAGTATATGAGTGTTCCAGTGTACATCTGAGTGTTTGCTCTTATGTGTTCTGTATGTATGCATATATTTAGGTGGGTAAGGGCATATCCGCAAGTAGATACATGTATACATATGTACCTGTGCATGTGTTGGCAACATATGTCCTCCTCAGTTCCTCCTTACCTTACTTTTGACACAGGGTTTGTTATTGTGAGCTCTAGCACACAGAACTGAAGGATACATCTTGCTGATTGGCTGAGGTGATGCAGAGATCTGCCTGTTTCTGCACCCAGTCTCTGGGGCTATAAACACGGAATGTTTAGATCTACATAAAAGATCTAAACTCAGTTCCTTGGGCTTATGTTGGAGGCACTTTGTTAACTAAGTCCCATTCTAAGTGATTTTAAATTTTATTCTATTGGTTATTCACCAAACATAAAAATAAAAATGGTTGTTACTTTTTCATGTAGATTGATATATCTTTATACTTTTATTGGGGGGGGTGTACTTCCCCCTCAGTTCCTGCTCTGCTGACAGAGCTGGCTCACCTAAGGTGGAGTTTTCTGAGATAAAGAGAGCTCTATTGTCCTGCCCTTCTCTGCCACTTCTGAAGTTTCTACTAGGAGCCATTACCCACTCTTGCTGAGTATTCCTGCCTGGCAAGCTTCTACTAGCGACTAGATGCTAATGACAAGATTCTGGCATTGAGAGAGATGGTTTCATTTCTTATGTAAGACATATTCTCCTAAGTAAAGTTGGAACATTGATCAGAATATTTTGACTTGGTCTCATTATTTCTCTCGCTGTCCGATTTCCCCACTTCCAGGCCCCTACCTTTCTTTCAGGAACCTGGTTTGCATAGGTGCTGGCCAGCTACAGGGGTTGAGGGTTCTAAAAAATACAGGTTAGTTAATGGACATCCAAGAAATAAACACACTGATTCACAGCCTACTGAACTGTGTGCATAGTGATGGACAACACATAGAACATATTGTAAAGAGTCTTAATACAGGTTGCAGATTATGCATATCAACAAACCATTATTGTTTACATTATTTCACATATCCAGGCTTCCAAATGTTTCATATACTTACTTACTTACTTTCTTTTTTCCTTTGTTTGTTTGTTTGTTTCTTCCTTCCTTTCTTTTTCTCTTTTTTTTTTACATGAAACTTTGCTTATCAGCAAACTTTCAAACTTTCTTTTTCATCTTTTGAAATGTATTATATGGATTTCCATATTTAGATGGGTTTCATGACAAAAATTAAGACAAGATAACAGACTCCCTAAGGCAGAGCAAGTGTTGTCCATTTTTGTTCGTTAAGCTACTCTTTGGTGGGGAAAGAGTCCTGCCTACTACCCTCTAGCATTGGTTAGAGGTTACCTGATCTTTCTTCACAAAACAGTCCATGTTTTGATCTATCCCAGGAAGAAGGAAGTAGAAAGGAAAAAAAAAGGAAAGAACAAAAGAATGAGAGAAAGGAAGAAAGAAAGGAAGGATAGTAAAGGAGTATTATTATTATTATTATTATTTGGAGAGTAAAGATTTTATTTCATCCTATATTTTACAATACATTATGAATGGTAGTCAGGACAGGAAATCAAACATGAACTTCAATGCAGGCACTGAAGAAGAGGTCATGAAGGAATAGAATTAATATCATGTACAGACTGATTTCTTATTCCAGCTGTTCAGAGATGGCAACCACAATAGTAAATTATCAATCAAGAAAATACTCAATGAGCTTTTGCTACTAGACAATATGGTGGAGACATTTTCTAAACTGAAGTTTCCTTTTTCAGTTTGCCACCTGTTAGACTATATTTGATTAAAAAAAAAGCAAGAACAAAAGGAAGAAAGGAAGGAAGGAAGAAAAAAGGAAAGTAAGAAAGAGAAAGAAAAAGAAAAATGTTTTCTCAAAGAATGAGCTCCTTGTTTTGTTGATTCTTTGTATAGTTCTTGTTTCTACTTGTATGATTTCAGCCAAGAGTTTGGACTTTGATTATTTCCTGCCATCTACTCCTCTTGGGTGTATTTGCTTCTTTTTGTTCTAGAACTTTCAGGTGTGCTGTTAAGTTGCTAGTGTATGCTCTCTCCAGTTTCTTTTTGGAGGCACTAAGAGCTATGAGTTTCCCTCTTAGCACTGCTATCATTGTGTCCCATAAGTTTTGGTATGTTGTGCCTTCATTTTCATTAAATTCTAAAGTCTTTCATTTCTTTACTTCTTCCTTGACCAAGTTTTCATTGAGTAGGGTATTATTCAGCTTCTATGTGTATGTGGGCTTTCCATTGTTTTTGTTGCTATTAAAGACCAGCCTTAGTCTGTGGTGATTTGATAGGAAGCATGGGATTATTTCAATCTTCTTGTATCTGCTGAGACCTTTTTTGTGACTGATTATATGGTCAATTTTGGAAAAGGTACAGTGAGGTGCTGAGAAGAAGGTATATTCTGTGTTATAGGATGAAATTTTCTATACATATCTGTTAAATCCATTTGGTCTATAACTTCTGTTAGTTTCACTGTGTCTTTTTTTAGTTTGTGTTTCCAGGATCTGTTGATTGCTGAGAGTGTAGTGTTGAAGTCGCCTATTATCATTGTGTGAGGTGCAATGTGTGCTTTGAGCTTTGGTAAAGTTTCCTTTAAGAATGTGGGTGCCCTTGCATTTGAGGCAGAGATGTTCAGAATTTACAGATCTTGGTAGCTTTTTCCTTAGATGACTATGAAATATTCTTCCTTATCCTGTTTGATAACTTGGTTGAAAGTTGATTTTATTCGATACTAGAATGACTACTCCAGCGTTTTTCTTGGGACCATTTGCTTGGAAAATTGTTTTCTAACCCTTTACTCGGAGGTAGTGTCTGTCTTTGACACTGAGGTACATTTCCTGTATGCAGCAAAATACTGGGTCCAGGTTACGTATCTAATCTGCTACTCTGTATCATTTTACTGGGGAATTGAGTCCATTGATGTTAAGAAATATTAAGGATTAGTGACTGTTGCTTTCTGTTATTTTTGATGTTATTTTTATGTTTATGTAGGTATCTTCTTTTGGGCTTTTGGAAAAACTACTTTTTTGCTTTTTCTAGTGTGTAGTTTCCCTCCTTGTGTTGAAATTTTCCATCTATTATCTTTTGTGGGGCTGGATTTGTGCAAAGATATTGTGTAGATTTGGTTTTGTCATGGAATATCTTGTTTTCTCCATCTATGGTAATTGAGAGTTTTGCTGGGTATAGCAGGCTAGGCTGGCATTTGTGCTCTCTTAGGGTCTGTATGACATCAACCCAGAATCTTCTGGCTTTCATATTCTGTGGCAAGAAGTCTGGTGTAATTCTAATAGGCCTGCCTTTTTCCCTCACTGCTTTTAATATTCTTTCTTTGTTTTGTGCATTTGATGTTTGACTATTGTTGTGGGAGGAATTTCTTTTCTGGTCCAGTCTATTTGGAGTTCTATAGGCTTCTTGTATGTTCGTGGGCATCTCTTTCTTCAAGTTAGAGAAGTTTTCTTCTATAATTTTGTTGAAGATATTTACTGGCCTTCTAAGTTGGAGGTCTTCACTCTCTTCTATACCTATTATCCTTAGGTTTGGTCTTCTCATTGTATCCTGGATTTCCTGGATGCTTTGGGTTCGGAGCTTTTTGAATTTTGCATTTTCTTTGACTGTTGTGTCAATGTTTTCTATGGTATCTTCTGCACCTGAGATTCTCTCTTCTATCTCTTGTATTCTGTTGGTGATGCATCTATGCCTCATCAACTCTTTCCTAGGTTTTGTATCTCCAGGGTTGTCTCCCTTTGTCATTTTTTTATTGTTTCTATTTCCCTTTTTGTATCCTGGATGGTTTTGTTCAATTCCTTTACTTGTTTGGTGGTATTTTCCTGTAATTCTTTAAAGGATTTTTATGTTTCCTCTTTAAGGGCTTCTACCTGTTTACCTGTGTTCTTCTGTATTTCTTTAGGGAGTTACTTATGTCCTTCTTAAATATGTCCTCTATCATCATCATGAGAGGTGACTTTAAATCAGAGTCTTGCTTTTCTAGTGTGTTAGGGTATCCAGGGCTCACTGTGGTGGAAGAACTATGTTCTGATGATGCCAAGTAGCCTTTGTTTCTGTTGCTTATATCCTTGCCCTTGCCTCTTGCCATCTGGATAGCTCTGGTGTTAGCTGGTGTGGCTGTCTTTGACTGTGGCTTTTCTGTCCTGCAAGCCTGTGTGTCAGTACTCCTGAGAGACCAGCTTTCTCCTGGCAATATTTGGGTATGGAGTGCTGTGGCACAGGATCAGCTCTGAGCGCTGTGGCACAGCTTCAGCTCCACATGCAGTTGAAAACCAGAAGGATTCATTCCCAGGCTACTTCTCTGTTCTTGTGCCCTGAGGTCTCCATGAGGGTCCCTCAGAGCAGAAGTGGTCAGTGCTCACAGGTATGTCTATGCTCCTGGGAGACTAGCTCTCTCCTGGAAGTATTTGGGTATGGAGTGCTATGGCATAGGATCAGCTCTGGGTGCAGACAGAAACCAGAAGGATCTCCTATACTTACTAACTGGTATCATTAATGCATTCTTTGTGACGGTGTGGATTCCACATAGACAGTCTTCTGCATTGCTGCCTCTTTAGTACCTCTAAGAACTTCCTCATTGAATGGTTTTGAGTGAGTAAGTGAAGGTGAAGTTGTGTTGTGACTGAGGTACTATGGAAGATTCAGTGGAGTATTTGATATGTCAATGCTTCTTCCTTAACAACAAATGCAGAAGAAATTTCAGTGTTCCTGATTTCTGACCACCTCTTTGCTTCTCAGAGTCTGAAATTCTTTACATAATAGCCATTCAGACCTTTCCTCTTATATAAACTTATATAAAGGTATAGTGTACTTAGAAGTACAAAAGTGTTGCTTTGATTGTGGCTTCTTTGTATTAATGCACTGAGGTCATTTAAATAATATATCAAATGAGAGGAAGAGCTATTTCTATGGATGTGTTAATCATAGAGCTAAGCTTATTTCAGTTTCAATAAACTGGAGAATATGTTTAGTTATAGTTTTAACTGGGTCAGTTTAGAAAGTCACCTTCAATATTAGGTCACTGTGTTCTTTATCACACTAAAGCAAATGATGATATAGACAGGAAAGAACTTTTAAAGGGACCTAATTTTTAAGATTATATGATATACTCTAGCTTTGAAACAAGGGAATATGGAGATTTGGAACTTGGGGGAAAATCAGGGAAAACATTGATCGCTCTTTGCTTTATGACATTCTTATTGATTTATGAAAATGTTTATTAATTTATGTTGTGTTTGTCCTAAACACCATTTTGGGCTCTGAGGATACAATCAGAATAAAGATATGCTTCTCATGACTCCTCTAGAAGAGTATTATGGTATGGATATTAAATGTTCAACAAAGGCCATTTTCTCTCAGATGAGTTTCTAAGACAGGAGCGGCCAGACAGGAGGCACAGACCCCATGAGTCCCAGGAGAGTTGCAGGGCGGCAGGGACAGGGTCCTCTCAGCTTCCAAGTGACAGAGGTGGATCAGCGACCTTCTCTGCCCCTTCCCTGCAAGTGGCGGGCCTAACTCCAGGGGGCGCCTTAACCCAGAGACTCATGTAAGAGCCGCCATTTTCTCTCCAGTGAGTTTCTAAGCCAGAGCAGCCAGCTCAGAGGCACACACCCCATGAGCCCCAGGGGAGTTGCAGGGCCGCAGGGACAGGACAAGCTCTAGTCAGAGACACTAAGAACATCTAACACCAAAAATCAAGAGATGGCAAAAGGCAAAAGCAAGAATCCTACCAACAGAAACCAAGACTACTTGGCTTCATCAGAACCTAGTATTTCCACTGCAGCAAGTACTGGATATCCCCAAACACCGGAAAAGCAAGAATTGGATCTAAACTCATATCTCATAAGGCCGATAGAGGAACTTAAGAAGGACATGAATAACTCCCTTAAAGAAATACAGGAGAATACAGGTAAAG
>NW_022196902.1:19729617-19729760 GCF_008632895.1 Mastomys coucha
CACAAAAAGAGACAACTCTGGAATTAGAAATCTTAGCTAAGAAGTCAGGAAACATAGAGGCAAGCTTCACTAACAGAATACAAGAGATAGAAGAGAGAATCTCAGGGGCAGAAGATACCATAGAAAACATTCACACAACAGTC
>NW_022196902.1:19732745-19750619 GCF_008632895.1 Mastomys coucha
GCAAGCCAGCCTAAATATAGCTATCTCCTGAGAGGCTCTGACAGTACCTGACTAATACAGATATAGAGCCTCACAGCCAACCATTGACCTGAGTACAGGGTCCCCAATGAAGGAGTTAAGAGAAAGGACCAATGGAGCTGAGGGGTTTGCAGCCCCTTAAGATGAACAACAATATGAACTAACTAGTACCCTCAGAGTTCCCAGGGTCTAAACCACCAACCAAAGACTGCACATGGAGGGGTCTGATTGTTCTGGCAGCATGTATATAGTAGAGGATTGCAAATTCGATCATCAATAGGAGGAGAGAACCTCAGCCCTGTGAAGGTTCTGTACTCCAGTGTAGGGGAATGCCAGGGCCAATAAGTGGGAGAGGGTGGGGTGGCAGTCATGGGGAGGGGGGAGGCAACAGGGGTTTGTTTTTGTTGTTTTTGTTTGTTTCTTTGTTTTTAGGAGGGAAAAGTGGGAAAGGAGAAATTTACATGTAAATAAAGAAAACATCTAATAAAAATAAAAAAAAAAATTCAACAAAGGCCACATGTTATACCACTAATGTACAAAAGTGAAACATTTAGCAAATGAGCCTCTCTTTCTTTCTTCCTTCCTTTCTTTCTCTCTCTCTCTCCCTCTCCCTCTCTCTCTCTTTTTTTCTCTCTCTCTCTCCCCCATTTCTCCCTCCTCCCTCCCTGGCCATCATAATGTTACCAGTTTTCCTCTACTGTGATTTCTCCTGCCATGATGGCCTTTCCTGTCATAGACCAAAATGGTAAAGCAAGTGGCCATAGACCAAGATATCTGCCAGTTGGAAACTAAATAACCTTTTCCTCATCAATTTTTTAAAATTTTGTATTTGTTCTGTTGCAGCAATTAAGAGATACCTAACACAGGAGCGAGAAAGCACAGCAGTAAATGAGTATGTCATCTTAGGTCATCATGAGATTAGTGCTGTAAAGATAAATAAAAATGAATGGATAAAGATTGTTGGAAGTTACAGAATAGTCAAGACAGAGAATTCAGAGTGTCTAAGAGACCAAAGAGGAAAAAATCAATTTTCTTTAGGAATGGAGCCCCTGGTAGGTTACCCTAGCTCCAGGAGAAGACCCCATATCTATGGATATATTTAAAGTGGAAATTTCTGGCTTCTTTGGAGACTTGGGTAGATTATAATGATGTTTTCCTGGGACAGACAAGTGAAAAATGTTTTACTGAAGCAGACCCAGGTAAAAGGATGCTTTACCATAGCACATGAGTGAAAGGATGCATGATGGTTGGAAGAAGTATAAATATGAGCCCAGAAACAGTGAGAGCTCAAGCACTTGCTTGCCTTGCTCCAGCTCGCTAGTCTTCACTGAGGGCATGAATGAATTAGTTCGCCTTACATTGCATTGCTGAGATTTGCTTGTGGTGACTTCCTAAACAGAAAGTTGCCAAGTTGTACATTTTTTTTGTACTACCTCTGGTGGGTAGTGATCACATATAAATGTGGGCTGTGAAAAACATAGGCTTACATATGTTGGTAGCTCTAAATGGACACAGTCAGTTAAAAAACAGACATGTGAAGTTGGGATAAGAACGTGGGTATGCATGGGAAAAAACTGATGATGGATTTGATCAAATACACTATAGGCATTCATGAAAAAAATTAAAAAGTATGCCATAAGCATAATAATTAATTTGTTCAGATATCAAGGTTGATTATATTCCTACCTTTATCTAATTGTTAGATTCATCCATTCAGAGCCTTTGTAGATAAATGCTGCCCTTCCCTGCTGCTGCTGCTTACCATAGCTTACGTAGGAACCTGGAAACACCATGTCCCTGTGTGCCTTTATGTTTTCATTCTTGCCTTCTTCTTCAGTTACATTGTAAGGGAAGACTTTCGGGCAAAGGGTTCAGTGTGCACCCTGAATTGCTCATGTGATGTCTTTCTGCTCATCAGTGTCCATTCTCTATCCTGTCCACTCCTCAAAATGTCTTTCTAACTTGGCTACCACCAGTACTTGGTGTGCAAAGCCTTGTCTCATCTCATTCCAGGCAGTATTTATGAAGGTTATGAATGAGTCAGCCCGCTCTACCTGACATTTCCCACAATGACCTTATACCATCACAGTATCATATTTGAGTGTATATTATTCTCTCATTTCCTTAAATGTCTCACAATGTTTGGTATGACTAAATGTGACATTATTTTTACAAATATTTTTTGACCCTCTTAGCCAATATAAATTACAATACTAAAGTATAGAAAAAGATAAACTATCTAGGTTTTTTTCATATTGTAAGTTTGATATAGCCAGTACTTATTCATAGTCAACCCAAAATGAGTGGATTACCAATAACAGGTAGATTTGAGCAACATTTAAATATTGTATCTGTGTACTCTCTTGGTCTAAAATCACATTATTTAATAACACACAGTTGAATTTTCAGTTTGCATGTGCCCTTAACAAACACTTCAACATGTAATTTTAATATATGATTCTGCCATTTGGTTGCTTCCTATAGTGTTTAAACTACAAACAAAACTCTTTAGTCATATAAGTCAACTTTCTTGTAATTCAAAGTCTGGGGTTTGCTTATTCCAGCTGCTATCTAACTCACCATCCATCCATCTGAACTCTATTCCAGCCATGAATTCTCTATCAGATGTTACCTCTTTTGTTTCTTTTCAGCCTCCCCATCTCTAAAGTGTTCCCTACCCCAGCTTCTCTTGAGTGGCACTCATATAACAAATGTCAGACTCTCAGAAGGTGCAGAAGCCTCCCCTATCCACTTTATCACTTCTGTGATAATTACTTCAGTGTACAGAGTAGTTTTTTGCTTTCCATGTGTTTACCTCCAAGTAGATCCAGGTTATTAAAACCACCAGCTGTTGTTTTACATCAATACTTCTTAGACTTAAGAGTATATCTGAATGATGGGAGAATTTGTTTTGTTTTGTCTATCTTGGCATGGTCTTGATATGCCTCCAGTATAGTTTGGAACATATCCTTCTGCTTCTGCCCCTCGGCTACAGGCATCATGTGTGTGTGCCACCATTCTCAGATTTAGAGGATATTTTTAAAACAAGGTTATTAGCTGACCACCTTAAAAAAATAACTAACCATCCATTTGATCTGGATCTTAATATCATTTTAATGGATGGTTAAAGCCACTTCTTTATTAAACCCACTGTGTATAATATACAAAGCCACTGTTTTCAA
This sequence comes from Mastomys coucha, assembly GCF_008632895.1. Taxonomy (NCBI): domain Eukaryota; kingdom Metazoa; phylum Chordata; class Mammalia; order Rodentia; family Muridae; genus Mastomys; species Mastomys coucha. Next base: position 19,735,946 of record NW_022196902.1, read on the forward strand.
ATCTGTGTGGTTAGTAAATGAATCCAAGGAATCTTAGGCTATGGCTACCAGGTAAAATCCTGGAAAAGCCTGTGCAGATTATTCAGGGCAGTCCAAAGACTATGGATATACTCTGTTTAATGAACTCTCCAGTTGGCTTTTGTTATACAGTATGTGTGTGTGTGTGTGTGTTTGTGTATGTGTGTATGTGTTTGTGTGTGTTTCTGTATGTATGTATACTTGTATAAATATGCATGTGAAGGTCAAAGGGCATAGAGTCAGTCCTCTCCTTGTACCACAAGAGCTCTAGAAATTAAACTCAGTTTATTAGGCTTAGGTATAAGGAGGGCTCTTCCCTACTGAATACTATCAAATGGCCCCAGGTGACAATTTTTTAAAGGCTAGCCTATCATCAATCTTAGTAGCCCTGCCAGCCTAAATTACACATAATTTATTCATGATAATTTAAACTAAAAAATTATGTGAATACTTCTTTTATCCAGGAAGTATTTAAATAAGCCTTTAGTTAAACACAGCATCTGAGATAAAAATACTAAAATGAGGACTTGGAACTCCAGGGTTGACTACATAGGCTCCAAGCCTCTCCCATGGTGTCTGAGAAGTACAGTTCTGGATTTTACTCATCACTAATGTGAAGAGCAGCTGAAATTCCCATTCAGTGTGCCACTATAACTCCTCTCAAAATAATTCCCAAATACCTAGTATACTTTCCACCCAGGGAATTGTAATTTCTTAAACTGTTGCCATAAAGTGGAGAGCTAACTCTGTGTAAGTTACTATACTGGGGTGTCTCAGGGCTGAGTGTGTCATGACACAGCCTGTGATAGCACAGCCTTCACACGTCCTGCCTCTCCAGACACTGCTTTCTCTTGACTATAGCTAGTGGGGTCAGTGGTCCCAGCTTGGTTGAGATTGCTTATGACTTAGAGTGAAAGCCCTCTACCTCAGCCATCTACCACTGTGACAAGGCTAAATCCAATATCAGAGAATGCCTTCTCCAATTTTGTCTTAATTGATTGTCCTTAGACCTAAATGAAAACAGATCAAATAAAAGAGCAAAAACTAAAATGTGTGGTTACTTAGTTCTCTGTCAGTGACATTCAACAAACATTTTAGAGATCTTGTGCAATGCTGGGCTATTGAATTATTGTGAAATTCTACATTAGCAGAGCTGTGGGTTTCCTGTAGTATCCAGATCTTAAGCAGCCAACAGAAAGGGATGGGCTGTAGATGGAGAAGAAGGTGTTTAAATACCAATACAATTGCTGTACACTAAATACAGTCTCAGAGAACTTAATCATTAACTAGGTTATGATCAAGGAAGAGACTAAAAACAATAAGAGAAAGGAAAAAGAAATTGAGAGGGAAAGGAGGGAGGAAGAGATGGAGGAAGGAAGGGAGAGAGAAAGGGAAGGAGGGATGGTGAAAATAACTTATTTTTATTTTAAGCTCAGCAAAACTCTGGGAAATGGTGACTGATTTCTGTGAAGAAAAGGAGGGAAAATAAGCCAGACTCATTGGTCATATTTGTCCCTTTGAAAATGTCTTGTCCATAAACTCATTCCAGAGAAGAAGGTAAGGAAGGTCCCCTAGCTCTGGTCTTTCTGGTTTCTCATAAGGTCAGCTTCCTTATGAGCAAAAGGAACTGTACTGGTTGCTGGCAACCGGGTCTCTGTACTCAGCTTGTGGAGTACAAAAGTAAACCACAAAACTGTATGGCACTGGGGTTGAGACATCCTTTGTGCAAGTTCCATTATAATACCCATTGTAGACTGGGGAATGGATTGACCCAATCTGGGTTTCTAGATGGTAACTTGTCATTGACATGAGACTCCCAGTCTCTCAGAGACGAGCTTCTTCCATGCCATTTTTTAAAATAAACTTTCCATACTCTGAGTGATCTAAGTGTCATTGACTCAGTGAGAGATGACCATTAAGTACACAAAGACACATGGAAAGACAGACAGACAGACAGACAGACAGACAGACAGGCAGGCAGACACACACACACACACACACACACACACACATTGTTCTGTTTCTTAGAAGACCTTATAGAGTCATAGCCTTGTCCTTTGAAACATATGTCAACTTCACTATTCTAGACATGTTCAGCCTGCTCCCCATTTTAAGACAGTGATGAGAGGACCCCTAGCTCTCACCTCCAATACCGTCATATTTTTTTGATTGGCAGCAGACAAGTGATTAGCATCTTGAGTTTTCTCAGTGGCTTCTCTCAACAGATCCCAAGCATCATCAAGTTTGCTCTTGTACCCTGCTAGTTTCTGCTGGAGATCCTTTTCCATTTCTTCATTCTTGGCTCTCGGTTCTCCAAACAGCTTGTTTACTCTCTTCAGAAGGCCTTCTGCTGCCCTGCAGATACCCCCATCCCAAGAGTACAAAATAACGTCACTGCTCATCTTTTTTTATATTAAGCTAAGTTACAAGGAGACGCTAACATTAAAAAGTTAAAAATACATGAAAACATACCAACAGATTCACAATGTTTGTCAAGGTGGATTGATATCTAATTGTGGCAGAAATTTTTATTAAAATTGAAAACAACTTGTTCAGTTTATTTGTAAGCTTACATTTTTAATTATTTATGGGGCTTGTGCCATGGTCACACTGTGAGTGACAAAAGAAAAATTTATGTTTCGCTGTACATGCAAAAGCAAACATCAAATCACCAGCTGTCCCATCACAATGAAATACTTCCTTTGACTATATGGGACTATTGACATGCTTACATAGTAATTCTAAGATAGACCTCTCATGTTTTTGCTGTCCTAGCCTAATGCCATAATTTTGATCTTCTTCATTTTTTCTTACAACTCAGCAGTCTGAAAGGTCCTTGACTTAACTTACCAGAATTTTCCAAAATGTTAAATAATGATGGCATTGAATGTGACTTTATTTGTCATTTATTAAAGTAGATGGCCATGTCCTCCTCTTCTTTCCCTCCTTCATCCTCTTCCTCTTCTTCCTCCTCCTATTTTCCTTCTCCCTTTTCCTCTTTTCTTCTCCCTCTTCTACTACTCTCTCCCCTCTTCTTTCTCCCCCATTCTCCTGCCTCTCTTCTTCCTCTTCCTCCTCCTCCTCCTTTTCCTCCTCCTCTTCTTCTTCTTCTTCCTCTTCCTCCTCCTCTTCCTCCTCCTCCTCCTCCTCCTCCTCCTCCTCTTCCTCCTTCTTCTCCACCACCACCACCTCCTCCTTCTCCTCCTCCTTCTTCAATGAGACAGAGTTTCATATATACTAAATTGGACTTGGACTAGTTCTGTGGCCAAGGATGATCTTGAACTTTGGATCTTCCTGCCTTTATCTTGAAAATGTTGTGATTTTAGGTGTGTCATCCTATCCACTTTACATAGTACTAGAGATCAAAATCAGACATTGTGCATGTAAAGCAAGCCCCTACTAAGAAGCAAGTCATATCTCCAGCCCTTTGAGCTTATTGATAGTTCAAACATTTCTACCACTAGTAATTGACAGAGCAAGCCCATCAGCCTAGTTATAAAAAAATAACACTTCAAAGTTCAGTTACTTATTATTTTATATATAGGCAAACATGATTTTAATTGATTTTAAAGCAAAGTATGCAGGGGTAACTGAAGACATGAAAAACTGTGCCCTGCTTACCTGTGGGACAGAAGCATAGGAGACAAAATAATGTTCTTGTGTCAAATGAAAAGCCCCCAGAATGCTTACTCACACCAGCTCATCCTCAGCCACTTCCTTCTGTGTTTGAAGATCTTTATTTCTCAGCTCATTCAGCATCCAGTCGATCTCCTTCTGAAGCTCTTGTATGTTTCTCTCTGGTGTCCTGTCTTGATTTCCTAAGGTTTCATTTAGTTTTATAGCTTTTTCATTTACGGCTGTGAGGGAGGAGATAAGGGAAATTTTGTAAATTAGGTAACAAGAATGTCACATGCAAAACTGGCATTCAACATTTGGTCTTCTCACCATGCCCAGGTTGCACCTCCTGAGAACCAGAGGTAGGACAGTCAGCAAGGAAGAGGAAAAAGTGACATCATTCTCCAGGCTAAACTCCCTTTGAGAACATAGTAATTAAGGTATTGTGTGTAACATAGGGCATACAAACAACATACAGACTCAAACTTTCTTCAGGTAAGAAGGAAAAGTAGGAGATATGTGGTTCAATACCATGTCACTGAACACATATGCTCCTTCGCCTTGTTGATCAGTCATATCTACCAACTTTAGAATTCTGAGAATGGAAACACTCTAGGCTGTGAGCTCACTAAACATGGACCTGCTAGTGCATTTCTACAGCCTTGTCATGTTCAAGTTTAAAGGAGGAAACATTCATTAGTCTAGGGAAGTAGATGAGGCTGGAGAGATGCCCTCAGAGTAAAGCCCAACCCAGGAGTTTGCATTCACAATGCAGTAGACACGGTTTCCAGCTGTGCTCTTTTCACTATTAGGATTCTCCAAGTGCTTTCAGTACTCTGCAAATGATGTCTACTCTGCCAAGAAACTGTATGATAGGTTGGTGTTCTGTGCAAGATTTCATCTGGAAAAAGAATTCTCTGTCAAATAAAAGTTTAAAAACTTGGTGAATTGAAACAGTTACTTACATAGCACTATCACTCATTTTAGCCTCATGCTCTCTGAAGAGTGTTCTATGGGACATTAATTTGGTGAGTTGAAGGGAGATATTTTCTCAAGCTCTTTTTCTGCTGAATATATATTTCTACAATATTACTCATGAAAATCCGCAGAGTGAAGAGTCTGGACTACCTAAGAGCTATTTCCAAACATTTGAAGGTATATATGAAGACCTCTTTAAAATGAAATAAATATTGAACTTTCCTTATTGGAGAAATTTTTCAGGCAGAGCTTGTAAGTCAGGTTCACACAGCACCAGGGTAGCTTTCAGGAGGTGGCTCTGAAATGCCATACACCATCCAAAGGCAGCAGGAATATCTGGGAGCTTTTTAAAGAAATGCAGAGTCCCAGGCCCCACCACAGATCATCTGAGACAAAACTTCTGAGAGTCAGGGACCTATATTCTGGTGTTTGATCAAGTTCTCCAGAGGTTTCTGATGCTTGCTATGTATGAAGAACACCGACAAGTGGAAGAAGCTGAGTCTGTCTCACCTGCTCTTTCCAAATCACTCACCCCTTTCCTTATAAATGTGTTCACTTAGAAAGTTGCTGCCACCAATACTTGTTCTTGAACATCACAGCTAAAGACAGAATGTTTATTTTTCTTCCAAAATCATGATGCAAACCTTAATTCCTACATGATGGTAAGTAAAGATGGGGCCTCTGGGACCTTAGGGTGTCTTTTATATCTGTTTTTAAAGATAAATTTCTGCAGAGAAGAGTTTTGTAGGAAAAAAATGATCAGAGGAAGCATGAGGAGACCTAGAGCTGAGCTGCATCCTCTGGAATGCATATGTCACTTCTCTTCAACTGAGGTGACATGTGAAGAACTAAGGAAATTAATGGAGTACAGAAAAATCATGGTATGTATAAGAAAATGATGTGCATTAAGAAAGAGAACATCATTTTTTATATAAAAGGCCTAAGGGTCAGAGGTCAGTGGTAGAACACTGCCCAGCATTTACTTAACCCCCAGCCCTGAACAGAAAGTTGAGCAGACAAGGTTTAATCCCTATACTGCTTATATAGGTGGGATGAGATTATAAACTGAAGATCAAAGTATTATTAAACCCTATTCTAAAGTGTATAGTGTCCCTTTCAATATATTTCCTATAGGGTTGAAAATAATTGTAAAATATATTGCATAGATTGACTTTATTTATTCCAATCTTATTTCAGAAGAGGATTTTACACTAATTAAAAAATTTTAAAGACAAGACCAACAAGGAAATAAGAGGAAAGGAAAAATGAGGAAAATATTTCTAGATAGAAAGGCATGCCATACTGTTTGTTCTGAAATATCATAATTCAGCTTGAAATCATGGCAGATAGATGATGTGGCCTTCTTAAGAGAAATGATCATCACGTATAAGATAACCAGGCTCCTTAGAGGAAGCAAATATATTCTCCATATTGAATCTGTAAAACTGTCTTATGAGTTAAGTTTATCAGGAACGGAATTTGTTAGTCTGTCCTGAGAAACAGTCAAGGAACGTGACTAGTATTAAGTCCTTAAATAAATCAGGACTAAGTAGTAATGGGGTTGATTTCTGTCCCTCACTGATTCTAACCCATGAGATAAAATGTAATTCACTCATGATCTGATGAAGAGTCAAGGCATAGGAGTTATAAAATAACAGTTGACATAAAAATACACCACGGTTTAATAGAAGTTGATTATCCATAAAGAGGCCATGACTCATGACAGAAGACTCTACGTGAGATGAGTGCCACTAACAAAATAGAAGAGTGCTCCTGATTGCCCCCATCACTGAGGTGTAGGTGAAGGAACAAGAAGGATGGTTGTGTTGTATAATGTAGTTAATGTTTAGGCAATTCCTTTTCCTTCTTGACTTCCTTCATCTTTACTGTCTTCCCCCTCATCTCCTTTTCCCCTCACTACTTTTCCCGAAACCATTAAGCCACTTATAGCACATCTTTTAGAACCTATCAGCTAGAATTTACCATATTTCTGGTACAGTGTATGCAAATTTGGATTTTAATGCAATTGTAAAAACTCTATTAATTATACCAAATAGTATCTGCTGGCAGATATTCCCAATTCCTCATATATAACTATCCCAGGTACATGACACCTTACCTGAGTTAGCACCTGAACTAGCACCACAGATATATTCAGATCATCTGACCAAAGCATAATGTAGAAAATGAATGACCTCTTTGCTGACTGGCAATGCTTCTCCATCAGTCTACAGACCCACAGCTCTGGTTGAGTATCATCCTTACATTGCCTCTAAAGTGATTTAGTGACAGTATATAAACTGTGAGGCGATACCCAGAAAAACAAGCAGAAAAGCCCATGTTGATCAAGCCACCAGCTATACCTCTATCTCTCTGTGGGAAGAGGGTGAAGGACTTATTGCAATGGAAAAAGGAAGCTGTGTTGCAGCTTATGTCTACTACGCTGATGTCCATTAGCAGTTGTGTTTATGAACAAGTTAATTATTTATATATATGTGTGTGTATATATATAGTTTTTATTGTATTTGCTGAGTATGTGTGTGTAGACCTCATACATACAGATTGTGTGTGTGTGTGTGTGTATAGTTTTATTTTATTTGCTGAGTGTTTGTGAGTAGACCTCATACATATAGATGCCTTTACAGTAAGGCTTTTCAGCTGCCTGATGTCAGTGCTGGGAATCAAGTCTGAGTCTTCTATAAGATGAGCAAGTACTCTTAATCACTGACCCTCAGAACCCAAGCTGAACTGATCTTAAAATCAGTTTCCAGGAGGATGTTGGGTGTGGATACTTCAGACAGAAGATGAGAAAAGTTACTTCCTTCCAGAGATCCACATGGAGGGAAGCAGCTCTCTGTCATACATTTGTTGTTTGGGGGCATTTTCAAATAGCAGTGGTATAAAATAATGCCAGGAAGCACACAACAGTTTCATGGACCAGAGGTATGCAGCACTAGGAGATTAACTGAGATGCCTTCTAGAGGAAGCAACTTGTTAGATTCAAAAAGAACAACCTCATCTGAAAATGCTGCTGCTCCACACAGCGGGGAGCCAGTCCTTACCAACGATAGACAACCAACGATAGACAACCAGCGGGGAGTCAGTCCTTACCAACGACAGACAACCAGCGGGGAGTCAGTCCTTACCAAGGATAGACAACCAGCGGGGAGTCAGTCCTTACCACCGATAGACAGATAGACAACCAGCGGGGAGTCAGTCCTTACCAACGATAGACAACCAGTTAGACTCTCCTGTGAAGTTCAGCTCATATCCCCTCTACTTTTTCACATCACCAAAAGAAATCGCAAAACTCCACAGCATTGTAGAACAATAAAGATGTCTTACTTTACACATTTTTAAAGATGTTTAGAGACACAAAAAGTCACTTTTTGAACCTTCTGAACATGCATGCATATTTAACATTTATTTCAAGAGACTGGAGAGCTGAGGGCTTCTTACCCTGGGCTTTTGTCCAAAGAAGTGACTTCCACTTCAGTTCTTAGCCATATTGGAAGATGCCAAGAACTAATTCCTAGGGAACTATGGACTAAGTGCCAGAGAGCCCCTGATGAACTCAGGTAGCCAAATCCAAGCACCAGATGTTCTCTTGCAACTTGTACCAAGTACTTAAAGAACCATTTTGAGAAATGAAAGAACAGTGTTTGTGTACCAAATAGAATGGTGAAATTAACTTTTAAAAAGAAAAGATGAACAAATTTTCAATAGCTCTGGTCAGAAAAATGGCAAATCCACACATTTTCAATGAATTATTTAAACATCCTAGAATTCATTCCTATTTTACACCCCTAATCATTATTTTATCAACTGCTGTTGCTCACTTAGTGCAATAGGCTGTAGATTTCTGCTAATAATCACCCTGAATATCTCAACCAAAGTGTTTTTTATACCTACAGCTCGAATTTAGAAGTTACACCTCCTTATAGGGGCTATTCAATTCCCTGCAATCCCTTCTTTAATTTAATTTTTCTGTAAGAGGAAAAAAAATTAAAATATGATTATTTAATACCTTCAGCATCCTGAACAAGCCCTTTAATGAATTCTTCCAAGGATTCTGCTCTGGTGTTGGTCCTCTCAGCATCTTGTCCTGTTTGTTCACCATCTGCTGTCACTTTGGTCGCCTAATTATCCAAATTTAGGAAAAGCATAATTAATAGAGATGATAAAGTTAAAGCTAGATAAGCTCCCTCTGGCTACATTTTCTTTCAAATTTTATTTTGAGCCAAACTCAATCGATGAATTATTGATCAGATGTACTGGCAATGACACCCTGTGCTCAAGTATACAATTAAACTTTATGACTGTTTCCATTAAATGAAAATCAGAGAGCTATATTAAAGCTCATTAAATCCCATTAAAGTCCCTTTTATAGGTGGTGACACAGAAGTGTTAAAACATAGTTATTTAGAAGTATATCTTCAAGGTTCCAATGCCAAAGTCTTTAATGGAATACTCAACCTCCACATGTTGCAATTTTGTCTGGATTTTATTTTCTGAAACCATGTGGTATGCAGCAATGACCTCTTGAGGGAGGAATTGGCCATCTGTCTCAATAGGCTTGATTCTATGGATTCAGTTTAGATCAATATGTTAATTTGAAAACACAGGAGACAGGGAGAACTTAGCTCCTTAGTAGTAAATGCTATTTATAACACTCCAAAGATGCCAGTAAAACATTAAGGCAGAAGTAATACTTGCCTTCCATATGACATCACCAGAAGTAATCACAGAATCATACATTATAGTCAACAAAAGGAAACAGAAGCCCCCAGACAGCTCTGCCTTCCAATGCATAGCCTAAAACATACTCATTTGTGCTCATATTGGACATTCCTTGGATGCAATGGGATGCATTTGTGTTCAATGCAGATATAACATAGTCAAATACAAACAGAATGGATTATGCTAAGTATTTCTTTAAAAAAAATACAAGGTTTCAATAACAATAGCACAGACTTAAGCTTTGTTTCTCGATGCAATGGGATTTCTTTTTCTTCAAAAGATGCTGGTAATATAGTTACTGAATCAAAGAATAAAAAGGTGCCTTTGCATGATAGTCCATGATGTTCAGGTTTGTATAGTTGTAACACTCTATAGCAGTGGTTCTCAACCTGTGTTTGGAGAGTGGGTCAAACAATCCTTTTTGGGGTCAAATGATTTTTTTCACAGGGGTCGCCTAAGATCATCCTGCATGTCATACATTTACATTAGGATTCATAATAGTAGCAAAATTGTAGTTATAAAGTAGCAACAAAAACAGTTTTATGGTTGGGGGTTCCCAGAGCATGAGGAACTGTATTAAAGGGTTACAACACTGGGAAGGGTGAGAACCACTGGACAGATTTTTGTCAGAATGTTTTCATTCTAGGAGTGACCAGAGAATTAATTCTTTTTTTTTTCTTTTATAAATATACAAGTGGATTTTAAATAACAAATGTTCATTTGGCCAGTACAAAACATGACAATGCCCCAGGAATTGGTTTGCATTTTTCTCTAGCCTACTCACTCCAGCCCCACTACAGAAGGGGGTAGTAATGGGTTGAATTCATGGTGGAACCTGAATCCCAACTATTGTTACCCAGTTTTTAAATGTGCAAATACTAACATCACAAGGATGAAAAGAGAAGAATCCACTGGAACCATTTAAAACTCTTGTTTGTAGTGGTCAGCAATGACTTGGAGGATACTAATCAATGTACTTGATGCTCTGACTTAATCTTCTGAAATACTAGTAATAGGATTACTTTTCCTTTAGATTTTTGACAATTCTTTTTAGAAGTAAACTATGCACATAATTTTTCAGTATCTCAATTGCCTGCCCCCATGGTAATTGTTACAAGATTATCCCAGTAATTTCCTTCCGATCAGCATTCTCTAGCTATTTATACTCATGGCTTAGATGGGTCAAACAATTTTACACATACATATACACACATACACACACTTCTTCAATGTTATCTTTTATTCTAACTAAGCTAAACAATTCAAGATATTGAGAACCTGAAATATCTTAGAGATTTCTGTAGTGTAAACTGTGTCCTGATTCTGCCCTCCACGACCCCTCCTATGTTAATATCACTGAACACCATAATGGAATCAGTCTACAATATGGTCATCTTCCAACATCTTATGAATAAATGTATCCACCAGCACCAGTATATCTTACCACATAAAAATATATACTTTTTGAATTAAAGTTTAATTTTTGCCTTAACAATATCTTTTCTTTTTTTAAAGATTTATTTATTTATTTTATGTATGCAAGTACAGTGTAGCTATCTTCAGACACACCAGAAGAAGGTGTCAGATCTCATTACAGATGGTTGTGAGCCACCATGTGGTTGCTGGGAATTGAACTCAGGACCTCTGGAAGAGCAGTCAGTGCTCTTAATCGCTGAGCCATCTCTCCAGCCCAACAATATCTTTTCTATATTACCAGTATGGTTGCAACATCAGGTTCACTAATCCTTAAGAATTTATTATCTCTAATTCTTTAAAATATTTATCAGGGTGTCCTCTCTTATATTTAGATGGACAAGAACATATCCATTGTGTTTCTCCCTCAAGTTATTGCATTTATGGAGTATTGTGTAAACAACTTCATTAGCAAACACTTTAGGTTCATAACATGCCAGTACTCCAGTGTCATCTTGGGTAAGAAACTTGTTTACAAAGGTAAGGGCTAAGAAAACTCCCTGGCTCCCCTAGGCATGTCACGTAAGCCACGCATCCCCTTCCTTGGATTCTCTTGTTTCTTATTGTCTCCACCCAGAATGAGCTCCTCCACTCTCTTTCATGACTGCCTTGTTTATCCAGCCCCTTGCACTTTTCTTCTTCTAAGCATGGCTGTTGACAAGGCTACCTAGGTCTCCACATTCACTGCAGACAGGGGCTTCCTCCATAGCAGCAGATTTTAGAACCACAGTAGTATAGGGAATAACTAACGGACTTACCCACTTCGTGACTTCCCCTCTCTAACACGTAAACACCTGAGGACAGGTTGTGGCCGCTGTGTTCGAGGGCAGGTTGTGGCCGCTGTGTCCATCGTTCTGTACATTTCTTTAGATATGGTGCCTATCTTCAAATAGTCCCTGCATGCCGTTAAACGATTGGGCCTGCATGGGCCTCTAAACAATTTTCCTCACAAAACTCATCAGAGTTGTTAAATAATTTGTTGTATCTGTTTAATATCCACCATTAGGTGCTAGGGATTTTGTTTCACTTTCTTTATTCCTGGGCAAATCAGTCATAGTCTGCAGCAAACTGCAGGGAGTCTAAAATGTTGGATGACTAGCTGGTATAAAAATAATCAAAGCAGCCACTCTTCTGAAGTGCTAAAGCCTGCTGGAAGGATTCAGTGCCATTCAGACTGACCATATGCCTGGTGCTATGCTTGCCAGGGAATGTGGACAGCGGAACAGGTTTCTGGGCATTTCTCATGGCTCACATGAAGCTGCTACTTATGAACTGCAGCTGAGGACTTGGGAGGAGAGCCAGGCAAGAGGCCCTCCATTTGCAGGGGCATCACATTCTGTCTCCTAACCTCATGGTAACTTCAAGTTCTGACGGTCCATGAGACTCCAGGATGGTGAAGGAGGTGTGGAGGCTCAGCATAGATGGAATCCTCAAATCCTGTTCAAAGCTTATTTAGGATAAGTCTCCTTGGCACATATAATAACTTGCTCTCTCTGACATCCTGACATCGGCTTAGGTGTATTAACATGTTAAAGAACAGATTATATAGTCAGCCTCTGCCAGCCTCTGCATTCAGTGCAGATTCACAAGGGCTTACAACACTTTCCATCGCAGCAACCTTCTTTCCCTGAGAGACACTCCAGTACCTGGCCCAATTTCTACAGGAAACAAGTGGAAGTATGGGAAGCTTAGATGCTCTAATTAGAATCACAGATACGGAGCTGAGGGGGGAAACCCCACAGATTTATTGGCTTTTTTTCTCGTCCATGCCAAGTGATATTGCATATCTAGCTAATATCCAGGTATATGAGGAAGATACACAGAAAGATTTGAAGTGGGGAGAGTCCATGGTTGACATGAAGTGTACTTAAAAGCATTTTATAAATCAACACACTTCACAATCCATACCAGAACATCCCGTAGGTATAGATATTTCAAATCATGTTATTTCATTATACTGTAGCTAGATCATCATCTACTCAAAAAGGCCCCAGAAGAAACCCATGAAGGAAGTCTTCTACAAATGCTCTGTTCCCTAGGACAGTGTACATTTGTTGCGGGCCCCCCCCCAGCCCGCCTCTCGCCTAAGCCCCGAGAGAGCTGACAGCTTCTGTCTAGACGCCTGCGCTCTGAAAGCAGAGCTTACACTTGGGATTGAATCCGGCCACCTGTGGGGTTAAACAATGGCCCACATCACTGCAGCTCCTCCTGAAACCGAGAGAGACTTAACAGCTAGCTCCTGCTAAGCCTCCTGTTTGAGGACATTGCTGACCTTAAACAGAACTGACCGCCTGTGAAAGGAATCCGCTGAGAACCTGGCGTCTCCACGTCTGCTGTTGTATTTACGTTATGCATATATTATGTTTAGATATTGTGGTTTCACTTTTGTACCTGGATATATAAACTCATTACACCCCGAGTAAAGTGACACTTTGATACATTTACTTAGCGTTCGTCTCTTTCTTTGTTCTCCGCCCGTTTGATTCCATAGGTCTAGCCTAACCTCCAGTCTGAAGAAACCCAAGGACCCGAGTAGAACCGCTGGCCGAATTCTACATACATTGGTAGAGGAACCACTTAGGATCATCTCTGCCTTTGAACTGTGTCTTGCCTGTGTTTATTCGTAAGATTACCAGGCACCGTCCTTCCTTCTAGATATCATCATTCCTAACAAACAGCAGGGCATACACAAAGAACAAGTTCACCCAGGACAGGCTGCTGGTAATACTATTGATGAGAGCTAAGTATCAGCTGATAGGAGCTGCCTAAGTGATTCAACCTGGGTGTTCTTTTGTTTTAGAAAATTGCCATTCCTATATCTGAGCCGCCCTCCCTTTTCACTATGGTCAATGTCTTTTACTTATCCAAACATCTTTTATCATCTTTGATTCTCTTACTTCTATATCCCCTGCTTGTATCTTTCCAGTGTTCCTATACACAAATGCTTTATGCACCAAAATACTTCTTTACCTTTGGTTATCTTTTGAAAATATTATGCTCACTCAACTGGATTATTTTTCCCCTGGTTTTTATTTTTTTGTCAATTTATTTCATAGTATTTAGATCCCAAGAGCATGCTTGACCACCATGCCAACATTAGTTTGCTTCTGAATAGTGTACCTTTTACCTCCATGTGGTAGCTCAAGCAGGTCACACCATGTCTCTTAAAATCTGCACATATTTTTCTTGGTTGGATATTACTAGTGCCTTCCATTGCAGACTTCTTTGTGTTAAAATAAGAACCTAAAGGAGCAAATCTAACTATCGAATAGACAACATTGCCTAATTACTATCAGCTTTCGAACCTGCAGGCTCACAGGGGTTCTTGCTGTAATTAAATTTCAGATTTAATCATTTACATGATATTTCCAAGGGTCATCTTTTAGACACTACCTGTGCTGTGTGATAGTGATAGTGAAGTGATAGTGGCTCATTCCCCAGGCAAGCTGTTGGACCAACAACACACAGGGAAAGAGATAGGAAGCTGGTATATTCCCTGTGGAATGACAGGGAAACATTTTAAAGGAATGCCTTTTGAAATACGTCCAGAGTCAATTTTCAAAGGTACAAACAAAAGCAACATGATTTGTGACAATCCCACACCTCCTTAAAAACACAGGAGGAAAAGTAATGCCAGCAACTTGAACTTTAACTTTTAAAAACTGGAAATAAAGTATCACAAACATATGACATTACTGGTACTTAAAAATTGAAAAACTAAGCCGGGCAGTGGTGGTGCATGCCTTTAATCCCAGAACTTGAGAGGGAGAAGCAGGCAGACTTCTGAGTTCGAGGCCAGCCTGGTCTACAGAGTAACTTCCAGGACAGCAAGGGCTATACAGGGAAACCT
>NW_022196902.1:19750629-19759365 GCF_008632895.1 Mastomys coucha
AATTGAAAAACTAATTTTTGTTACTTTGCAAGTGCTTCATCCTCATTAAGCTTGAGTTACAATAGACAGTAAAAAACAATGTAAATGAAGCTAAATTTTGATAATCAGGCTGTTTATAGTACTGTCTGTTCATAGACTATAATGCATGAAGAGGCAGCTTTCAAAGAACCTATCTAGCTTATTATAAGTGCTGCCTCATTTTAATACGGTTTTAAAGAAATTCAAAGTCAGTGCTGATTTTGGATTCATCTACATTTCTTGTAGCTATTCTGATGCCAATCTTTTTAGCTAGAATAGTAGGGAAATAGATTTCTCTTTTTAAAATGAGAGCCAAATATGTAAGGCTTCAAGGCGAAAAGGCAGGTGTTATAACAGCCATGCAGAGGGAATGCGTATGCATCTAAATAATCTATGCCTACCAGTCAGAGGAATGGAAGTTTTTTAGCTGTGAGGCAGCTTTAGGAGACTAGTGAAGCTCAACATTACCTGATATCAGAATCATATGACACATTCATGAAAATCCCAACATCATGATTCCTGAGGGTCTGGGCCCTGACCCAGGTAAATTCATTATGAAACTCTAGTCCAAGATAGTAGGTATTGGAGAATGGGCAGTTGTGGCTATTGCATGAGTCAGGCTCTGATCCTATCCCAGGACTCCTTGCTTATCCACTCTCTGTGTAGCCTACTATTGGATACTCTACCCCTCTGCTTCTGGTTTCATGTTTGTACAAGGGTTTGCACTTTCCAGCACCTGGACCACCTGAAGACTGCTGTTAGCTACAATAACTAAGGATGTGTGGTTCCTACATGAAGCAGGGTGCTGTAGAAGTGGTCCTGGAAGGGAAAAGCTCTAAACAGAAACTAAAGAAGATGGAATAAAGTTATGTTTCGTTCAAACAGTCTGTTGGGGAAATCCTCAGGACTACTCTTCTAACTTCTGAAAAGTCTAAAAAAAATACATAAAATATAAGATTGATTTTAAAAATTAACATTGGAATTAATTACAAATGGATCAGAGACTTAGGTGTAAAATGAAAAACTATAAAGTTACCAAAAGATAAGACAAGAAGAAAGCAGCAGCAGCAGCAAGAACAACAAGAAGAAACCCACAACAACAACAGCAGCAGCAAGAACAACAAGAAGAAACCCACAACAACAACAGCAGCAGCAAGAACAAGAAGAAACCCACAACAACAACAACAACAACAGCAAGAACAACAAGAAGAAACCCACAACAACAACAACAACAACAGCAGCAGCAAGAACAACAAGAAGAAACCCACAACAACAACAACAGCACCAAGAACAACAAGAAGAAACCCACAACAACAACAGCAGCAGCAAGAACAACAAGAAGAAACCCACAACAACAACAGCAGCAGCAAGAACAACAAGAAACCCACAACAACAACAGCAGCAGCAAGAACAACAAGAAGAAACCCACAACAACAACAACAACAGCAAGAACCCAGACATCCTTAGGGATGGCAATAAGTTATGGGCTAAAATGCCAAATATACACTCATGGGGAACAAAGAGCAAAATCAAACTGATACACTAGATTATATTAGAATGAGAAACTCCTGCACCTTTAAGAAAATGAGAAAATAAGCCATATAATAGAAAACAATTACCCAATAGAAAACAATTACAAGAACTTTTAAAATTTAACAAAGAGACAGGTTGGGGAGATGACTAAGTGGATGAGGTGGCTGCTTCAGTCATGAAGACTGAGTTTGGATTCTCAGTGCCCAAGTCAAAAGCTGAACATAACATTCTGGCTCTCTAATGGCCCGAATCTCAAAATCTACCAATGCCAAAATCCACTAGGGAGGGGGAATGACGGAAACCCCCACTCAGTGCTGGGAACTCAAAATGTTATACCTAGTTCAGAAGTCACGGGAACTTTCTGATGACACTAAACATACTTGTAGAAAAACATACTCCAGACAGGTTGCTTGATGCTTATTCAAATGAGGATCATGTCTACACAAAACTCCATACAGAGATCTACAATGAATTTATTCACAATGCTAAAACTTGGGAGCAATCAAGACATTCTTCATTAAGTACATGGATAAATCAACTGTGGTGTATAAAGTATTCAGGACCAAAAAGTAATGAGCTATTAAGCCATGGAAGGATGGAGGTATGAATAATTCAGCAGACAAAGTCAGTTTGAAAGTGCTCCATTTTGTGTTTCTATGACATGACATTCTGGGTAAGATGATAGAGAGACCCTAGGTAGAGAAACTATTCTGTAATACATGATCATGTTGGATATTGACTTTCTTTGCTTGTGTGCAATGGCAAGAGTGAATGGAAAAACAGATGACAGACCTTGGAGAATAATTATGTAGCATTGTAGATTCACTGACAACAGCAAATATCTCGTTCTAGTTGGGCAGGTGAACAGTGGGGGTAGTTATGAGTATGGGGGTTGGGTTAGGGCAGGGCTGAAGGTGTGTCTAGATTCTCTGCACCTTCCATTTTAAGTTTGCTTTGAAACTTTAACTGTTCTTAAAAGGATTCTAAAAATATGCAAATTTAGTCTGCTGAAAAGAAAAAAAAAAGGATGTGGGCTGAGACACAAAAGAGATCTGACCTTTGTAGTTTGTAGTGAAATAGTCCTGTGTTTCTAGAATTAGATCATTAGGCTACACAGGGTCAGGGAGGGCAGGAACTGTGGCTGCTTCACTTGCAGGTTTATCTGTAGATCTGCCATAGTATCAACTACAGTATAGTTGATCTACTAAACACACACACATGTACCCCCTCCATACACACACACACACACACACACACACACACACACACACACACACGAGCAGCGTAGTTGAGCCTCATTAATATTTTTCATCTGTCAACCCTTAATCTGGGCTTTGGATGGAGTGGACAAACAGAAGGAAATGAGTTGAACTGAATTGACTTTAGCAAGACCTCACTAAACTATCTTATTCTTGCAACAAGTCAACAATTACTCCTTAAATTCAGCCAGTGTAAGTTTTACTAACTTCAGGCAGAGGCTTTGCTCTATCTTCATGTCTTGCATAGGTGAGTTGAGTCTCTGAAAAGGGATTTCCAGTGTGATTTGAAACTTCAGGACTGCCGTTGATCAATATGTACTTAGAATCCATTTAATTTTCCTGTGGAACTTTCCTGATCCAGTAGCAGATTTTGTGGAAAGTGTAGGACCAGCACCAATCTGGAGCTGGGTACTGCTCAGGACTCGTAGACTTTTAGCAAGTTGTGAAGCCATTGTTAATGTATTCCCTGCTAAGCCTTTCTTTAAATAGACTAGGTACTCTCCAAGGATATTCTAACTCCAATGTTCTTTGTCATTTAAGTCCCCTGGATCCTAGGTTGCAGGCCAGTCTCCATGCTGATGCATTTTTCTATCCACAAGATGGCAGACTTTACGCTGCTTTCCTGTGGCTCCCGTGGTAAAAAGGGCCTTCTTGTAGTTGTGACTAGTTAGCATTATGGATTGCTGGGAAGTCTGCTAGAAACAGCACGGACTTTACACCCCAGCTCTGAATGGTGTCCAAAATGCTCCAGACTGCCACAGGAAAGATTAAGTAGGAGGACTGCTTGAGACTGCATTTCTGTAAAAATGTAGAAACTCCATGAGGATTAAAGACAGAACAAGGATTTTCATTTGTTTTTCTTTTCCTTTACACAATCAAGGCCAGAGTTTTTGATATGTAGGATTGATTAAAAGAAAAAAACAACTTTTACAAAGGAGTCTACTAGATAGGCTGCTCAAGATATATAGTCATTGTTAACCTTTTACCCTGACCAATGTCAAGCATGCTAACCTTGTTTATTGATTTATTGTTTGTGCATTTGGAGAAGACCACAGGGAAATAAAAAAATCCTTTGGAGAAGAACTAGCCAACCGTTATTCCTGGAATTCATGAAAAAATTGTGAATTAGAAAGAAGATTTCAGAACATGAGTGTTGTTTGCTTTAACTTGAAGGCAACCAGTTCCCTAAGATGTGTGTGCTTTAGGGACATTCACAGCTTTTCCAACTCACTCTGGTCAGAAGCTCATTCATTTCCATCACGAGTGTGTTCACGTTGCCCTCTGCCAACTGAATGAGCTTCTCTGGTGCCCGCTGTGGTGAGAGCAGGTGCTGGAAAAGATTTCAGACCATATATATCTCAGTAAATGGTTTGACAGTCATCCTAGTGTCGAACAGAGCACATTTTTTTTTCCTGTATACAATGGATACTTAGCACTCAATAGAACAGAAACTACTATAAGTGGGCAGTTAATTCACGATATTTATGTAGGTAAATATTAAGATTTACTGTACTTTATTGAGAAGTTAGTATACACTAAAGTTTTTGTTTTATTTTTTCTCCCATCAATGCCTTTTTTAATTAGACATTTTCTTTATTTACATTTCAAATGTTATCCCCTTTCCTCATTTCCCCTCCGAAAACCTTCTATCCCTTCCCCCTTCTGCGCACCAACCTACCCACTCCCGCTTCCCTGACCTAGCCTTCCCCTACACTGGGGCATGGATCCTTCATGGGACCAGAGGCCTCTCCTCTCATTGATGTCCCACAAGGCCATCCTCCGCTACAAATGCAGCTGGAGCCATTAGTCCCACCATGTGTACTCTTTGGTTGATGGTTTAGTCCCTTGGAGCTCTGAGGGTACTAGTTAGTTCATATTGTTGTTCTTCCTATTCAGCTGCAAACCCTTCAGCTCCTTGGATCCTTTCTCTAGCTCCTTCAATGGGGACCCTGTGCTCAGTCCAATGGATGGCTGTGAGCCTCCACCTCTGTATTTGTCAGGCACTAGTAGGGCCTTTCAGGAGACAGCTAAAACGGGCTCCTGTCAAGCAAGCATTTCTTGGCATTCACACTAGTGTCTGGGTTTGGTGACTGTATATGGGATGGGTACCCAGTTGGGGCAGCTTCTGCATGGCTATCAATGTCTTATAAAAACTCTGTGAGATAAAAGTTACTCTTTTTTCTGAATGAGCAAATGTTGACTGCAGAGTTTTTAACAAAGGCTCATAAGTTGGTACTGAGTTGAGTTTAAAAGGATATTTGCAATGCTCTCTGCCACAACTCTCTAATGCCAGTGGCCTACTGCCTCTCTCTCTTGCCGAGCTCCAGCCGGAGAAGAGTCAGAGGTAAGTAAGGAGGTGCCCATACTAAGGCTAGTACAAAGCAGACTGCCGGAAGATTCACCGGTGGTAAAGCACCCAGGAACAACGGGCTACAAAAGCTGCTCACAAGAGTGCGCCCTCTACTGGAGGGGTGAAGAAACCTCATCGTTACAGGCCTGGTACTGCGGCACTCCATGAAATCAGACGCTATCAGAAGTCTACTGAACTGATTCACAAGCTCCCCTTTCAGCGTCTGGTGCGAGAAATTGCTCAGAACAGATCTGCTCTTCCAGCATGCAGCTATTGGTGCTTTGCAGGAGGCGAGTGAGGCCTATCTGGTTGGTGTTTTTGAAGATACCAACCTGTGTACTATCCATGCCAAACATGCAACAATTATACCAAAATAGCACGGCAATACTCAAGAACGTGCTTAAGAGTCCGCTTTGAGGGGAAACTTTTCATTCTCAAAATTTTTTTTCCCTCTTCTTCCTGTTATCAGTAGTTCTGAATGTTAGATATTTTTTCCAGGGTCAAAGGTACCTAAGTATATGATTGTGAGTGGAAACATAGGGGACAGAATCAGGTATTGGCAGTTTCTCCAAGTTCATCTGAGTGTGAATTTTTAATATAAATGCAAGATGTAAAGCATTAATGCAAGCAAAATGCTTTAGTGAACACATTTCAAAAGTTCAGCCTTATAACAATTATAAATAAACCTGTTAAAATTTTGTGGACAATGCCGGCATTTGGATTTTTTTAAATAAGTAAATTTCTTATTGATGGAAAAAAAATTAAAAAAGGATCTTTGCATTTATCAAGGCTCCCATTGCAATCAGTGTAGCTGCAGTTTGCAAGCAAGAAAGAGAGCAGCCGCTGCTACAAGGACCGGGGGCACTAGGCAGGTCCTGCTGGTAAGATTGGTAGGAGCTGGCTTTATACACACAGCTGTGCCAGATTCTGCCACAGTCTCTATGGGATATTATTTTTAGATAAGGTTGCTGTTATAGTAATGAATATAATGAAAATTAGGCCTCTCTGTAAGCTTGTCAAAGGATAGACATCTCCACATCCTTTACATATCAAAAATACCCCACCCATTTCATGACTAAATAGGAGTGGTCACTGTTCTTCATTAATCATAACTTTAGTACCCTGCTTTTCTTTTTTTTAGATAAGATTCACTAGAATTTACAGTTAGGGCTTTACTCCCACTTTCTTTCTTTCTTTTTTTTTTTTTTTTTGGTGTTTTCGAGACAGGGTTTTTCTGTGTAGTCCTGGCTGTCCTGGAACTCACTCTGTAGACCAGGCTGGCCTCGAACTCAGAAATCTGCCTGCCTCTGCCTCCCAAGTGCTGGGATTAAAGGCATGCGCCACCACCACCCGGCTTTTACTCCCACTTTCTAATGTCTCAATTGACTACCAGCTCCTACATCCAGGAACCTGGTCCATCATGGAGGCCAAGTACAAGTCTAAAGATCATCTGTCATTCTTTATGACCTTTCATGGAAATGTTTCTTGATTCCCCCATGTGGCTTAATGACAATGATGGCAATGACTTAATAGGTCCAGCTTTGGTCATCATGTGTATTGTTTTGGTAGCATTTGGCAAGAACTTGAGAATCATAACACTATAAAATATAGTTTCTCAAATGCTGTAAATTATCAAGATAGGCTCTTAAGTTTTCAAATAATAGATAAACTATGAAAAAAGAATATAGATAAAAATGAAGAAAAGACTGGAATTTCAGAACTATCAAAGTCATTTTCATAAATTCTAGGAGGTATGGGAGAGAACAACAGAAGCCTTTGCTACTTATGATGCTCATGGGCAGATCCTCTCAGAGCATGCTGCCAGGAAACTCTTCATCCACTGACTACATGGTATTTTAAAAAGTGTTTATGTCCAACTGAAATGTTTGATTTTCTAACTCATTTCCTAGACTGTACTCTTACAATGTGTGTGGAAAATCACTGGTCAGCCTCCTTTCCATGAAGTATTTATGTCTGAATGTAAGACGTGAAGTAAGTAGGTTGGTAGCCTAGCTGTCAAAGTTGTCCTTTACAGTGCCCTGTTCCCTAGAGTTTCAGCCTTATCTCTCCTGAGCAGGCCTGACTTCTAACATCTGCTGGCAGGTCCAGTGTGTATCTGTGCCTCATGGAGCTGGCTCTCCTAGGCAAGAACCAGTGGGAAGAGCCTGGCCTGGGGCCAGGGAGGCCTCAGTACTGACCTGCTAGATTTTCTCACATGAGTTATTTTTGTCTCTTTAAGGTTAGAAAAAATGTTCAGTCTCAAAGGCCCTAAAGTCATAATGCTTGTATTCAAATCTCACCTCAACATTTATTAGCCATGTAATTGTACTTCAAGCAAAACTTCACTATGCCTCAGTTTCCCTACTTAAAAATATTTAATACAGTACTTTTGTTTTAGCCTTCAGAAAATTGCAACCAAAATCTCCATAGACTAGGTGGCTTGAACAAAATGGAAAATTCGACAAGCTGAACAGCCTAAGGTGCCAACTAACTCGGTTGCTGGTGAGGATCTGCACATGGTTATTATCTGCCTATGTTCTGAAATGGCTGGCAAAGAGAATGCTCCTCTTCCCATTCTTACAAGGATCATATTGAATCATGAGGGCTTCATCTTTGGTCTACAATTTAACAATGATCACCTCCCAAAGATTCCATTTCAAAATACCATCATGATGGGAAATAGGGCTTATATAGTTCATAACCTGATATGTTGAGATGCTAGTCTATAAGGTTTTAACAAGTGTGCTCTTGAAAGTGATGAGGAAGCCCTATTCTGCTTGGGATTGTAACCTTTGAAATATGCCCAGAGAAATCACTATTCCTTTTTCGTATATGGGGCAAGCAGTCATACATATACAAGAAATAAGCCCTTAGCAGAAATGAGCCTGCCTTCAACCTGGGTTTTCTAGCCAACAGAACTGTTAAACTAGCACTTCTATTGTTTATACGCTAGCCAGTTATGGCGTTTTGTTAAGACAATCAAATAGACTAAGACACAGTTTCAATATAGAAGCTTAGGGGGCAAAAGTCCATTTCTGCTTCTTGGGTTTTGTTGTTATATATCATAGTACATTTACAATCTCTTTTTTTCCAGAGGACAGTAGTAAACGGTACTTTAATGTAGAAGCACATTCATCACACAGTCTTCAGATTACAAAACAAAAGAAAACACAGGCATTCTGCTTCATAAGAAGAATTAATATACATGTATGTAACATGATTATACCTAGAAAATATGAACCAAATCAGCAATATTACCTTATTCATACTATTCATACTTATTCATACTATACAAGGACATTTAATATTTTTCTTTTTGCATTATGTAAATTTTTCATGAAACATTTATAATCTTAATTATATAGCTTTTCAACAAATGTTAGTTATTTTTACTGCCATTAGCAATGGTGACGATTAAAAAATATTAAAGAATATATTCCCTGGATATACCACCAGCCAGTGCATGAAGTAATGATGATCCCCCTTCCTCACCAGCCCTTCACATTTGTCCTATTAAGACTACCTCTGCCACTCAGGTCCTAGCGAACCTGTGCTCTCAATACTTGTTCCTCTTTT
>NW_022196902.1:19759375-19773070 GCF_008632895.1 Mastomys coucha
GTATTTCAAATTTTTAGAAGGTAAATGGTAACCATGTATTTTTGTTAATGGCTTAATTATTATTCAACTATTTTTATTTTAATTTTTATTTGTTTAGTTTTCTTTTTCTTTTCCCTTTTTCCTCCTCTTCCTCTTCCTCCTCCTCTCTCTCTTCTTCCCTGTCCTCTCTTGTTTTTCTTTTTTGCTTTTTCTTTTTCTACAGGGACTCTCTGTATGGCCTTGACTATCATGGATCTTGCTCTGTGGACCAGGCTGGCCTCAAACTCAGAGATTTGGCAGACACTGACTCCCAAGTGCTTGGATTAAATGTATGCATCACTATCCACCCGCTCCACACTTAGCTGTTGAACTATGGTTTTGTTTTTTTTTTTCCTTGAACAGAAGAGAATCCAAGTAAGCTTCCTGAATGTTTGGGAAATTCAGACTAGTTAAGACATGCATGGGGAACTGATTGCAACTTGGGACCCTATGGGGATCCTATGGCTTCTCAAGTACTTGAAAATTGGGTGACAACATTTGTGTAACTACTACTCAGCCCACTCAAACCATGTTAATTTCTAAATGTTATTCACTAGCCTTTTATAGATTGAAAGCTTTAATTTTGGGATAATTTAGAACGCCTTGAATTGGTACCTTCAGAGTGACTTTCAGAGTTGTACAACTTTGTAATTAGTTTATTTTTTCGTGAATACTAAAGACTAGTAAAAGCTTTCCTGAATCCCAGGGTATGGAACTGGGTGATAGGTGCCAGCCCTTGATCTTAGGACTTGCCTTTGCATGGGTCAAAGGTCAATCTGAGAACATAAGTCATGTATGCTTGTCACTTCAGGTTCCCTTGAAGGGGGGGCTCTTGAGTCCTACTGCAGAAATGTGGAACTGAGTAACCTACCTGCCACCTGCAGAGGTGAGAAGCAGTACAGATGTAGTCAATATCATAGTCTCCTTGCTAGAAGCAGTTTACTTTCAGCCAAAATCATATTACTTTAGATTAATGCTTTTAATTTGAATTTTGTTTGTTTTGCAGACTCTTGTAAAGATTAATTTGTTTTGATTTTATGGAGCTATAAGTATAAGGGGTGCATACCTGATTTTATGTTTGCACATATTTAAGTCACATAATAAAACTGATTTATGCCAAATGGTGGGGGATAGAAGAGTATTTGACTTTAATGGTGCTCTGCATAGTACAGTTCTCTAGTTTGAAACACCAATTTAGGTATTACTTTCCTGCATTTGCTTTTCTGGTTTAGAGAAGTGAAGGGAGCATGGACTAGTACTGGCCAAGGCCATTTGGGATGCCTCATCGTCTCAGCCCCTAGGCCTGCTGCTCTTAGTGCTTGTACCTACCTTGAGTTCTTGAGTTGCATTTTCAAGATCATACAGAATTTTATATGGAGCAGGCAGTGGGCCCGTGAGGTTGATGTTCATGGTCATCTGCTCTAGATGAGCCAGGTCACCAAGAAGAAGGCCTGTACACTCGTCTCCACAAACTGTGAAAGGGGAAGAACAAAGAACATTTGCTCATGCTGAGTACTCCAGCCAGATGTTCAAAGATTCCAGCTATATATCAATTTATGGTCCAAGCATAATTCTATGAATGATGATGAGATGCAGCATCTCAGATAATTAATGTTATCACATTGTTGATAGCTGAAGAAGAATGGAGCAACAAAGGAGCAAGTTATATCTGTTTCCCAGAACCTGAAAGACAGAGGGACCAAAGAAGAGCAAATGCAGTTTGTATAGGGGAGGAGAAAGCATATTGCAGAACTAGTAAAGGAAAGGTAAGACATAGAAAGTAAATCTATGAGAACATTGCATTGGAATGTTCTCGGTACCCAAGTATGCCCTGCATCCTCCACAGTACTGCATAGCATCTGTAGCAATTTATCCTGCAAAGGATTCATGTACTATGAAAAAAGGTATGTAAGTACTATCTTCATATATAATAAAAAGATTCTGCATGTGTTTGAGTGTGTGTGTGTGTGTGTGTGTGTGTATACAGGTGCAGGTGCACATGTGGTTATTCTGTGGGCTTCTGGGGGACACAGGGCAAGGTTAGGTACTCTTACTGGACCAGGGGTTATGATTTGGGCTAGGATGGCTGGTCAGCATCCTGGTCAGAGATGCCCATGTATCTACCTCCTCAAAGCTAGGATTACAGGAGTATGCAGTCACACGCTGCTTTTTACTTAGGTGCTAAGGATATGAACTTAGGTCCCTCTGTCTATATGGGAAACACTTTACTAACTGAGCCCTCTCTTCATCCTCTGACACCATTTTTAAATCCAAAAGAAAGAACCTTTTTGTGATGATTTTTTTTCCTTGTTTTGATGTTTATCATTTTGGCCAGCATTTTCTCCTTCCCTAAGCATTTTCTCTCAGTGAGCTGCAGTTCCAGGAATCTCTACCATGACGATTAACTTTATCTCGTCTTGTACAGAAGCAGCTCCCAAAGGCAGAGCAAGGTCTAATCTTTGCATAATTGACTTAGCTAGAATCATTCATATTATCTTTAGTGATCAGAAAGAGAAACTATTCGAGCTTCATAGAGGTGGAGAGACTGGTGGTAGAGTTGGTAAAAAGAGAAATGGACTTTTGTTAGCAGTGAATGTGCTATGCAATTGAGGGTGACTTTAAAATTCTGATCTTCTGGATTCTACCTTCTGAGTATTGAAATTACAGCATGAGCTGCTATGCCTTGCTTATGTAGTAGAGGAATCCAGGGTGCTGTGAGTTCTATGTAAATACTCTGGCAACAAAGCTACATCTCTATTCCTACACTCTGCACAGCTTCCCCTTTTGACATGGTAGAGTAAGACATGTTTCTTTACACCAAGAAGTGTGGAATGCCATAATTATGTTGTGTACGTTAATCTACATATACAGATACATACTCTGTCTTCCAGCCTGTTGATGGATCAAAACCACATCCATGTTAGAAGAAAGAAAAATATATAACATAGAAAATACTGAGTTTTGGAGCAGGATTGGCTCATGCCCCAGACTGGCAAGAATTCAATAAGTTCTCTAAACAGCACTCCCCTGAGAACTTAATGGAGAGGAAACCATTAACAGAAGCTTGTAAACAAAGGAGAAGAAGTGCAGAGAGGGATTTTTTTTTTTTTATAGGACAAGCAGTTAGTGGTAAGCTGCTGTATCCCTTCACAGGGATCTAACAGCCCCAGCAGGGTTTTTAATAAATCAGCTTGCGGGTGGCCAGTACAAGTGTCGCATGTCATCTGGGTCATTCTGCGAGCTCCTGACATTTTACAAGTGAGTGAACGAGTCTCGGAAGGCAAGGCAGAAGTCCAGAGCTAGAACCATGTCTCTCACTGTCCCTGCTAGAAGGAAAGAGAATTTCTGCATCAAGGAAACAAAGTAAAAGGAAGAAAGAGCCGTGGCTTCTTCACACCCTCAGGCAGTTCAAGCTTCAGGAGACCTGTCGGCATCCAGCTACTGTAGAAAATATATCACAAGATGTGATGAAGTGCTTGCCAGTATAAAGATGTAAAGATCTCCAGGGTGGTTCTCAGACTCCTTGTGGAGTCTGGACCACTGGAAGGGTTTTGAGAACTTCAGAGACACAGCAACCTTTTGGGTTTCTGATTCTGGAGGTGATGGGATGCCATGCTCTCTGATAGTAATGTTGAGAATGTACTTGCCTGACAAGCTCAAAAGAGACACTGATACTGCCAGTTTGGGAGCAACACTGTGGTAACAGGTAGACCAGGAGTCTTGACATCACCTGGGAGCTTAATAGACAAGCAGAACCTTGAGCATATCTATCCCAGATTCTGCAAGTCACAGGCTGCATTTGAGGAAGAAAGGTTCCATAGGAAAGACCGGACAGTCTG
Organism: Mastomys coucha; assembly: GCF_008632895.1. Lineage (NCBI taxonomy): Eukaryota > Metazoa > Chordata > Mammalia > Rodentia > Muridae > Mastomys > Mastomys coucha. Next base: position 19,763,233 of record NW_022196902.1, read on the forward strand.
TTAGAGACCAATGGTTCTCAACTTGGGATGCACAGAAGAATCACAGAGATTCACAGTGTGCTCTGACCTTGGCATTCCCCTTCCATCTCCTAAGATTTGGGTTCAATATGTCCATGAAAAAATTCAGTCATCAGTATTTCTAAAAGATTCCAGTTGATTCTTGATATGAGGGTTTTGAAAGAGTGTGCCATTTGAAATGAGGGGATACACAATTCCCAAAGGAGGGAGTTATTTTGCTGGCTATCTCTGTCTGGGAACTTCATCTTCACCTACCTACTTCATAAGCCTTCAGATCAATGTGGGATTTTTCTGAGAAGGGAGACCTGACTACTGAAGGTATTGTTCAGTGAGCTAGTAAGTCATAACTTACTCCTGTATTCTTCATGTTTTAACAATTTAACCCTTGTGCATATACTGGCTGTTATATATTTTATTGTTTACATATTTATAAGTTGTTTCTTCTTGACTTCAGAACAGACTTTAAACATCTTTTTTTTTTTTTTTTTTTTTTTTTTAGGTTTGGTCTGTTGCTTGTATTGTAATACTAAATACTGGCAGGCCAAGGCCTGATTGCCCCCAGGAATGAGAGTCTGTGTGTGCCCAGGTGACTGTATATATCTTGCTCCCCAAGTTATCCCTTGTTGCAGCATTTTCTATGTCCAATCACATTAGTGCAGTGACAGTTCTGTGATTGGACAAGAATAGGGGGGCGAACCTAGAAATTAGGAGTGAGGAGGTCAGAGAGGAAAGGAGAAAAAGGAGAATCAGCATGGAGACAGACAAACAGGAGAAAAAGGAGAATCAGAATGGAGACAGACAAACAGGAGAAAAAGGAGAATCAGCATGGAGACAGACAAACAGGAAGACAACCTAGATGCTACATGGTTTTAAACAGCCACAAGTAGATAAGATTTTTACAAGGTTAGAACAATTGGGTCAAAACATTATCTTTATCATTTTATTGGATTCTGAAATTATTGTGTTGGCATCTTGTTGTGATCTTATTGATATATAAACCTGATCAGATGATTAGATAATTAAGCCTTAAGAGTCATCTTTCTACCAGGTAACTAGGCGCTAGATGACTGATTGTTGGGTGTGTAGGCCATTGCATGTAACAAGATGATCTTGCTAGCTGGGAGAAAATAGCAGGAGCCCTCCGGGACATAGTGATGTGGCCGTCCAGTACTGGCAGCACTAGAAAAGAATGTGGTCCTGTGGACCAGGAGAGATTATGGGGTGATCTTGTTCTTAATATTTCCCTGCAACAATCCCTGATTAGTGAATAAAGATACCTACGGCCAATAAAAGGCAGAAGAGAGTTAGGCAGGGTTTTTAGGTTTCTAGACTTGGGGTCTGAGGAGACCACAGGGGGATAAAGGTGGAGAGAAGAAAGACACCATGGGTTATGTGAGTCACAAAAGCTTGCCCACGTGGGCTGACCAATTGGAGCTACGTGCAGCCAAGATAAAACCTAGGAAGTATTGACTTGGGATTACTGACAGGAAAATAGATTGTTTTTAAAAAAGATTTATTTATTTCATGTATATGAGTACACTGTCACTGACTTCCGACACACCAGAAGAAGGCCTTGGATCCCATTACAGGTGGTTGTGAGTCACCGTGTGGATTCTGGGAATTGAACTCAATACCTCTGGAAGAGCAGTCAGTGCTCTTAACCACTGAGCCTTCTCTTTACCCAGGAAAATAGATTCTGGTAGCGCAGAGGGTAGATATCTGCCCAGCTCTAGTGCTGATTAAGCCTTATTATAATAATAAAAGCTTGTGTCTTTTGTCTGGAAAGTGAATGATCAGAGGCCAAATAGATAAAGCAGATATGGGATTAAACATTTATGCTAACAATCTTTGCCACAGTGTCTCGGACATTGTGCACAGTAAAAATTCAATGAATGTTTGTACATTATTATCTTTGTTAAAGAAGAATAAGAAAATAGTTTAGACAAAAGTAACAGGGGTCAATATGGCATAATTATGTACATTCATGAAAAGGAAGGAAAAACAGGTAGGTAGGAATTTGGGATCAGAGGGAGAAAAGTGGTGGTCACATAAGAAATGCTTGAAGGTGAGAATGGTATGCTTGATGGCAAAGGGCCACATAGATGCATAAGGAACACAAGAAGCACAGCAGCTGGAAGAAGCTACAGCAGCCTGGTGACGACAGAGGCTATCCAAAATCAAGATGGAAGGTTGTTATTATTATACTCCTGGCAACATACCTAGAGAAGTTTATACCCACCACTGAAATATTTGCTTATCTGTGTTTATTGCTTCTTCACTCAGAATAGCTAAGAGATGGAATCAGCTTAGATGTCAATCAGTTGGTGAGTGAATAATGGAAATGTGGAAAACCACAAAACAGAACTGCATTCAGCTACAAATTAAAATGACATTATGGAACTTGAAGATAAGTGGGTGGAAGTGGAAAAACATTATAATAACATGGCCTAGACAAGGAAAAACAAACACTGTGCTTTTCCTTCATCTGTGGACCCCAGTTGCAAGTCTCTAATTTCCACTTCCTGTACAGACCACAAATCCTGAGGGAGGGAAGATAATATAGTATAAGTAACATGAAGTAGTGAAAGGAATTCTGGGAATAGAAAGATTAAAGAGGGGAGGTTGAAAGAATATGACAAGGGGGTAAGGGGAGGGTTAACTAAAATGAAATATAAAAAAGCTGGTGAAAGTCTTCTATCCTGTAACCAAACTAAACAAGCACAGCTCATTTTTAAAACTGTTAGAAAAGAAATTCCTTTGCACTGGGAAAATAGTCTGTCTAGAAGCTACAGGTTGTTACACAAAATCACAAAACCAGGCATGGGATATCTCATTATGAGTATTTGGTTAGGGAGACTTCAGACTCCAGGGAACTTCAAAGAATAGAGTTCTCTAAAGTAATGTAGACTCTTGTCATTCTTCTTGGTCAAACTCTAGACCTAGATGATAATAGTCTAGTCCTAAAGACATGATGTAGAGTAGCTGCATGAGAAACATTAGAACTGAGCTGACAACTTCATCCTTGCTGGCTTAACTTCCATAGTGCTGGAAGGTGCTATGTAGGCAGAAAAGAAGGCATTGGCAATGTTACGTTGTTTGGAATGCCCAATCCACAGGAGAGAATCCATATCTAGTTTTAAAACCTACTCAAAAACCGAGGGTGGGAAAGGTCATAGCCCCTAAAGAGGGAACAAATGTGTGTTGTTGAACTAAACTGACATAGCATTGAACTAGCTTCTAAATGTATTTGTTTATACCCATAGACAATTATCACTCTCAGCCATAATCAAAGAAGCCTCTGTTTCCAGAGAACTATGGTTATAAAAAAGTCTTGGCTGTAAAAGATGCTGAGAAGTAAGAAATGCATGTTCAGATCTAAATAAGACAACATATGGCATTCCCTCCACTGGTTAGAGAACATGGAGAAGAGAAACTTAGGGAATGAAAGAGCCAGAAGAGGAGGAGAAGGGCTGCGGAACACCATCTTTGGGCCACACACAGTCATTCAGTCATTGTAAACACAGTCTCTCAAAACATGTGGCTGTCTGCACTGGGTCAACTGCAACTGCTCCTCAACAGTCAGGCATGGTGGAGGAGGGACTCAAAGGGCCCTGTCCTACACCTCAATTATTTCCTGCTGATACGTTCAGGAAAGGGGAAATGATTACATTCAGGTGTATATCCACTAGTGATCCCACAAGGCCCCAAAGGATAGTTCCAACATAATGGTCACACAGATGTCCCTGCTTTACTTAAATGGCTTAAAAACAAAACTAAACACAGATGTCCCTGGTCTACTTAAATGGCTTAAAAACAAAACTAAACCAAAAGTCTAAAATCCACAAAGGGACATTGAGGAAGAAGAAAGCTTAAAGGGTGGGAGGGAGAGAAGAGAGAGCTTGTGGAGAAAATGATCAAGATATATTATATAAAATATAAAGGATGAAACTATGGAATAGCTTAATTAGTAAAAAATAAAGTGAACTTTGTAAGATAGCTGTCCCAGTGAGTATATGGATATATTGCTATTTACTGGTGACCCAGAGAAAGGCTCTGTCATGGAGATGGGTCAGTGGAAAGCTGCGGTAAGGCTACCTAGGAGGGAACACAGGTGCTGGACCAAGATGTTGCTCGGTTCAATCTCAGTGGATTGAACTAAGCAACAACTCCTTCACTTTTACTACCACTGAGAGGTAAGTCTATCTTTCAGTTTTGGACTGGCTTTGCAATATAGTCCAATCCACAGAATGTGACAAGGGAGTGTGTTTTAGGTCTAGGCCTCAAGCATTCAAAGACTTTACTTTTGAATTCTTAGAACGCATAGTAATTTGATGGTGTTTTTAGTCTCAGAAGATATTTAGCACACCATTTCACTATGCTTTCTAGGGTTGTTTATTCATCAGGGATCTTTTGATTGTCCTTTCTATAACTTATTTATTTTGATATACTTTATTTATTTCCAACCGTGAATTGGACTTGATTGTTTCTTATAATATTGCCAAAGGATCCTTACTGGGTGGTTCCTGAAATTTTCAAGAAAAGCATCCACAGTTTTTCCTTCCCCCACTTTTTTCATATTAGAACAACCTGAAGACTAGAATATAGAAATTGGTCTGGTATTTTGGGATATACCACAGACACATTGCTGAGCCAAGAAGCACAACGAAGACTGGGCTTCCTCTGTTTATTCTATACCCTCCTCCCCCAGGCAGTTTTGGTTTCTCTTCAGTTATTGAAATGAAACTCACTCAATTGCCTTTCCAAGAACTCATCAGTGCCATTTTGTCTCTGGATCCAAGGGTCTACTATTTGTTCCTCTGTTATGGTCACTGTATTTGCTTTTTAAGGAACAAAGTAAAGCAAATTTCCATAAGTAAGAGGTAAGTTTTATAGTAAGTGCAAGGTATTATACCCACATTTGTCTGAATGGTTCAAAAAGGCTTATGAGTGGAACAGCCGGGGGCACTTGTCATAGCTTCTACCCAATTCAATCATGGAGTTTTAAGGTGTATACATTGGTGAGGTTACCATTTACATAATGGCTTGCCAATTTATTCTGACACAAAACATTTTATGTATTCCACAAACTACTTTTATTTGACCTTAAAGTATATGATGCGTGAGCAACAGGCATGTTCACTACACTAGGAAAATCTGCAGAGCACAATGGCATGGGTATTCTCACTCTATAAAGAACAGCTCTCCAACAAGACTGCTGGGCAAATTAACACCTATCTCATAATCAGGACACCCTCCACACATCTCTAAACCATCCTCCTAATTCAATAATACAGATAAGCTTAGAAAGCTAGAGCTTGCCGAAAATGCATGAGAGTAAAAGCAAATATTTCAAGACTATGATTAGATTTTACATGACTAAATGTTTCCAAGTCTTTGCCTATAAAAGTGTCAGGATAAATTTGTGTCTAATATTAACAAATGCAGTACTAAATCCAGATTGTTATAGCTGGGCACTTTGAAGGGGCAAATCGTGCAGCTGATATTACACATCTTTCTGTTAGCAATTAGTTCAAAATATTGCATTTCTACCAGAATCCCCCATGCATAGTAACTACTGGCTTACTATCACAAAAAATTCACAAATCACATTTAAAACAAAGAAGCTGAAGCAGAAATGAACACACTGATTGCTTGGAAAAGGGCAAACTCTTTAATTGATTTTAAATAGAGATACATAAATTGTCTGCTGAGATTAACTAGGGATAAATGAAAATAATTTCACATTTTTAACAAAAGATAAGTTTTATGCCATAATATGTATATGTTAAATTAATTAGGAAAACTGAAAAACATTGACATATCTTTGGATCTGGTTTTTTGTGTGTGTGAGCGTGTATGTCTGTGTATTTTTCCCTTAGTCTCTTGAAAAAGGAACCTTCAAGCAGGACAGATAGTTCACATTTGCAACCATTGTGTTCTAGAGGAAAAGGCAAGAGAATCAAGAGTTCAAAGCCAGCCTAGGATATATGGAGAATGAGAAGCCAACCTAAGGTGAAATCCCTGTCTTAAGAAGCAAAGATACTTTCTATTACCCGATTTTGAGCTTATTAAAAACAGATTTGGTGTAATACTTCATCATTTATAAGTCAGAGTTTGTAATAAGATTGGATTTCAGACATATTAAAAAGGTTTATTCACCTACTATTTCTTTCACTTACAGGAAGAAGTGTTTGGTAATTGTTAGACTAGCATGAGAAGGCCCATTAAGAGAAAGCATGACCTCCTAGCCTCCACCTCCAGGCTGAGACAGGTATTGCCTCCTTGTTTAGAGTTAATCCAGTTGGTCAGGTCAAATGACCTAGCGAAGGGAGGCGGGTTCATCTTAAGCCAATTAAAGAGGCAGAAAAACTGTCCCTAAGGAGAGGGTCTACTTTATTCTCCCAGAATTCCTGCCATCTTGGACAGTCCTTATGAGGCACTGTGACTGCCTTTCTGAATCCTGACTTAGCATTAACTCTTCTTTTTCCTTTTCACCTGTCTTTTTATCCCCAAAGCCCAACAGAGCCTCACTCTCCCTTTCCTGGTACTCTACAGCTTTACTCTTTCTCCAAAGCCTACCACCCTGCTGTGTTGCTGCCTATTTACCTTGTGGCTAGCATCCATGCTGTTTGAGCTCAAGCACAATTGTTTTCTTTCTTTCTCTTTTATATTCTCATCCTCTGGGATGCTGCTGAAATTCACAGCTTGCCTACCCTAAAGTTTTCTTCTCCTCCTTTTCTTCCTCCTCCTCCTTATCTTATCTTATCTTATCTTATCTTATCTTATCTTATCTTATCTTATCTTATCTTTTCTTTCTTCCTTTCTTTCTTTCTTCCTTTCTTTCTTTCTTTTTTTCTTTCTTTCTCTCCTTTCTTTCTAGTAAAACCATCCCAGGCCTTCTATTTAACTTTATTCTTATCCTTTTATGGAGGCATAGTTAATAACCCAGGTATGTTGGAGAGTCAGAGACAGGTAGATGCACAGCCAATCCAGAATATTCAATGAGTCTTGGACTGTGGAGAGAGCCTATCTCAAAAACAAGGGGCAAACTTGAGAGAAAATAGCATTTGAAGTTATTCTCTGTCTTCCACATACATGTACACATAATTGCAAACATACCAGCAAAATACAGAACACATACACACACACAGTAAAATTCAATGGAGAAAAAAAAAGCAGAAAAGATAAGCCTATTGCAGTTCAAGGATGATACAGTTTTTCAAAAACAAAATGGAATTTAAAAGCATATAAACACCAGAGGAATACAGCTTTTGTCTCCGGAACAGTTACAGCACAGTGTGCAAGTACTTTGTCAGCACTAGCTCATATGACACTCACGGCAGTTTGGTGAGGATTGAAACAGTCACAGCCAGTGGTTAGGAATGTAGAAAGAATGAGTGCAGAAACATAAAGGGGAGAAGGATGTACAGCAAGCCTAAGAATGGTTGTCAGTGACATGGAGTACAGAGAATCAGAGATGAAGATGAAAAGTCTGATTCAGACTAAGCCAAGGAAATATTTGATCCAAAACTGATGAGATGTTCAAAATACCTTGCTTTTAAAAATAACCAAAGAGTTAAAAGGAGCAGTCAGGATCTGTCCTGGCTTGCTTTCTATTGAGATGCATAATGATCAAAAACAACTTGGGGAGGAATGGGTTAATACCATCTCACAGTTTCTAATCCACCATGATAGGAAGTCAGGACAGGAACCTGAAGGCAGAAAGTGAAGCAGAAACCATGAAAGAATGCTATTTACTGACTAACTTGCTCTTCATGCTTGCTCAGTTTGTTTTCTTATAAATGCCAGACTTACCTGGCCAAGAATGACACCACACATAGTGGCCTGGGCCCTTCCATAACAGTCTTTAATAATAATAAAAACAAACAAACAACAAAACAAATAAAACCAAAACATCAAACAAAAATCTTTCCCAAGTCTTTCCTATAGACCAATCTGATGGAGACATTTTCTTACTTGTAAATCCCTCTTCCCAAATGACCCAAGCTTATGTCAAGTTGACAAGAAAACTAACTAGCACAAGTCATTTTTATAAAGATATTTCCAATATGTAGTATTTCCATTCAAGAGATTATGAAACAATGACTAGAAAAACTATCTTATTTTAACCAATAAGTGAGTCTACTCTTCTTTGAGGCAAGGGGGGTCAATAAATCTTTTGGAGCCATTCAGAGTGAAAAATTGAAGTAGAGTTTAGTTTACTCTTAAATAAATGCCTAATTAAAATAGTGAACAGCAGTCTCCATAAGTCAACAGTGTCTTAATTTACTAAGGCTTAATTCAATAAGGTTGTCAATGTGGCATGAAGAGAACTTAGATCTATCCAGAATCAGTTTCACAAATGCTGTTTTACACAACAGTAGTACAGAATAATGTAGACTGTGAACAAGAAAAATAAGTGGGAACTACTAATAAAAGAGATAAGTAGAGGAAGACTTGAAAGCTGCCTTAATACATCTCTCTGCACTTGAATCTGAACATCACAGCATGGCTTAAAGTTCTACAAAGCTATAGCAAACATACTGGCCTTTGCAAAGTAGCTTCCTTGAAAACTAAGTGGTGGTAGAGACATTTAGGGGTAAGAATACAGAGTGATCACATTTAATGTCACAGATTAATAAATCACTTCTGGAGACCTTTTTAAATCATCTTTTGGAGCAGTAAGTATTGTGTATTTATAAAATGACAACATTCCATTATGTGTTCCTGAAAGAGTAAGTATCATTAGTAATCTTTGATTAGAATAGATCACCAGTATTCTAGTGACGACAAGTGCATGTGTCTTATGATGGTGAGATGCTTACTGGCAACTAGATATTAAGAACAAGAATGTTAGGCCTGGTGATAAAGGATGATTGCTGACAAACTCAATGATCTGATTTTGATTCCCTCAACTTACACAGTTATTTGATTCCCTCAACTTACATTTATTGTCTCCTTAGAGAGAATAAATTTCCTTAAGTTGTCCTCTGTCCTCCACATGGGTTCTATAGCATGCACAACACCCTCATCAATAAAGAATTAAATATGAATAAGGTATAATATGAATGAAGGTATAAAGCAGAATACTCGTGTCTCTGTAGAACTGCAGAATCAATAGCATTCATTATTGCTACTGCAATACTGATAAGAGAAGCTCCTTCTTATGTATTTTAAATAAATTGTGATATAAATAACAAAACAGATATGTCACAAATACCTCTTACGCAGTGGCTAGAACCATAAGCACGAATTTGATATTTATAACATATGAGATGGTATTTTGGGTTCATTCTATGGAGTAACATTTTGTCAACGTTGCTAATTTTAATCACAGTTCCCCAGGAGTGTTCTATATTTCACTCTGCCACTCATGGTCTATTTTAAACATTGGATGAGTTATTCTGTTAACTATACATTTTAAGAAAATAGGACATGAACAAATCAACTTTTGGGTTTCAGGATTTTTTTTTAATTGAATATACAATGGCTTTCTCACTTTTCTCAAATTTTAGGGTAGGTGGGTATTCTCATTTTATGAAATGACATGTCAGTTATGAGTAAGAGAGGATGGATTTGTGTAACTCAACTTACCAAATAGAAACCCTGTTGTAAAAATTACAATAAAATATTCAGAAACACAAATACACCTAAGGGATAAACATTGTCCAGCTGTCCTACGTAATTCCTTTTGTTTTAAACTGTGAAATTTGGACTGGGATGAACTAGTAGACTGGACTAGTTCGGTAGTAGACTGCTTTGATAGCATGTAAATACAAACCAACAAGCATCAAACCAAACAAACAAAAAAACCAACCAA
>NW_022196902.1:19773080-19784197 GCF_008632895.1 Mastomys coucha
AGCAACCAAACAAAAACCACTCTGAGTTTGATGCTTAGAAATAAGAAAAAAGAAAAGTTCTGAAATTAACCTAAGCACCAACCTAACGTATCTTTTTTATTGCAATGAAATACAGCCTCTTTAGACATGTCTGATGAATATGTATTGACATTAATTAGATATATGATCTTTAAAACTTAAAAAATGGCTTCTAAAGGAAAACAGATGACCTTGAGTCGATAAGATGGCTTAGCATGCAAAGGGACTTGTTCCCAAATCTGACAACATGAGTTTGATCATCTGGATACAAGATAAAAAGACAGAAAACAATTTCTGAAAGTTGTTCTCTGACCTCTGTATGCATATCTTTATGTACCCAGACATGTACACGGGTATACACACATACTCACACACATACTCACACATACATGGCCTAAATAAATAGAAAAATTTAAATACTGTGAAATAATTTTTTTAAAAACAAACAGGGTAAAGCCTATCTAATACGCTGGTTAAAATAGTGGGTTTCTCTGATTACGTCCCTTCTCATCCTGATATGTTTCATATTACAAAATCTTATGTGTCTTCTACACTATGGTCTGTGGGTCTCAGGTGAATCTTCTGGATTATGATCCCCAGGGAGCTAAGGTAAAGCCAAAATGAGCTCTCAGTTACATGTACAGATATGCTGCAAGAAGGACCAGGAACGTATAGGGGCTGAACACTGAACGCAGAAAACGCGAAGCGCCCCTGCAAGGAGAGCCTCTAAACATTACTATGATGATGAATCTGTGGTGGAAGGAGTGCTGTCGGGAATGCCTGACATCTGAACTCGGAATCTGAAAGTGCTGGGTACTGAGTGATGCCTTTTACTCTGTGGAGTGAGTTAATTACTGTGATGGGGCTAAAGGCAGCTTACTGAGAAACTCTTGGGGTCTCAATATTTCCTAATAAAAAGATTATTGTATAAATTACTATTATTATCATTGAAATATAATATATACAATGATTGCATCCTGTAGAAAGTTCTCCAATCCCCTCCCAACTGATTTCTTTTTCAGATAGGGTCTCATAAAGCTCAGGTTGTCCTCAAACATGTGAGGTAGGCAAAGATGGCCTTGAACTGCTAGTTGTCTTGTCTCTTGCTTTCATTCACCAAGTGCTGGCTTACAAGCATTTACCACCACAGCAGACTAAGGAAATCCCTTTTAAATATAGTAAAGTTGTAGCTTGCCTTACTGGCCAATGACGCTCATAAGCAACTATCAGACATTTACAGAAATTTAGGTGTGAGAGGCATCTCAGGATTTGTTCTGTGTTGTCCAAACGATATAGCATAAATCTGTATCTTTTATTAAACAAATAGTGAGTCTGTGGATCTTAGCCCTTATTGTCGTATGCAAATGTCCTGTGTAACACAGTACCGTGTTCAGTGACTATACACGATGAAAAATAGTTTAAAAAGGAAAACAAAACTAAGTATAAAAACAAAACATTTAAATATCCGATGAGTTGATTTCAATTGTGTTTCTTAAAGAATTAACAAAAAGGAACCAATTCAATTCTCATATAATTCATACAAAGAAAACAGTATCAGAGCAGTATGTAGTTTCTACCAGACCAAGACATACTCTTCTCACAGTTAACAACGCACTCACTGAGAGCAGCATGGACATTTATTCTTTTTATTTCTTCTCACATTCTGCCTCTGCACTAAGGTCCTTCTCCTAACTTACACCTCCGGGCAGAGTAAAAAGCCTACTGTGATCCCATGTGATGAAGCAGGCCCCAACCAAAGATAAGATGCGCGACGTCAGTCTTTTCTTTGGTCCCTTGATCTAATTTAGCTTGGGGATAGAGAAGTCTCTTACAAAGAGAATTGAGTATGAGCCAAAGTTATGTCCTCAGTGATTTCTTGTTTTCTTAAGATATTTTAAAAACAGAGTAGGAAGTAGGGATTGGGAGCTGTGGGCTGAGGGAGGGGAGCCAAAAAAAAAAAAAAAAAAAAAAAACCCACAGCGTGGTTGTACCAAAGTGCAGAAACTGTCAAAGATGAGAAAGGAAGAAATGTCCAGAGTTGCTCTGTGTAATGGTTCTTAGGGTCAACATGAAGAAGGGTGGAAGAGAAGTGCAGAAGCAAGAAGGAATCATAAGCCCAGAGGAAGACTACAGAAGGAATGTCTCTGTATACAACATAGCTGTAAATAATGCAGGATAGAGGTATAGATAGCAAAGAAAGTTTCACAATTTAACATTTTATTATGAGATAAGAGTCAATATAATATTCTAGAAGGAAATGAAAATCTCCAGGTCACAGTACTTGGAGCAGTACATGTTGAACAGGTACAAAGTGCACTGCTTGACAAGAATAATGCAGACAGACAGTAAAGAGTTGAGTGACTGTCACCATAGACTCAGTGGTTTTTAAAAGAATATAAGATGGAACTTGTAGAAAACAGAGATATATAGCAGTGATGAGTTATGTTTTCTTATGATACATTTATTCAATATGTAAATAAAAAATTAATTACCAGAAAAAGAACATGAAGCTAATTTGGCTGGGCAAATCACAATTCTTTTTTAAAACAAATGTTTAGAAAAGTAGTCCTTTATTTCATCATTTGTTGCTTTTAATGTGCTACTGTTTAACTTTTACATAGCTCATTAAACATGTTACTTTTTCCAGGTTGACATCTGCATAATTATTAAATCAATTATTCATAGTTCAGTGATTGTTGAGATCCATTTATATGTTCCTTAGCTAGTTATATGTCATATCAGTAATGAAGCAGTACTGTGGGATATTTGATAGCCCACTAAAAACCATATATTTATTTATTAGTGTGTGTGTGTGTGTGTGCATGTGTGTGTGCATATGCATGCATGTGTGCTGTAGATGTCAGAGGACAACTTGTGGAAGCTTCTTTTCTCCCTCCATGTGGCTCACAGGGACTGAACTGATATTGTGAGGCTTGGTGGCAAGGGCTTTTGCATATGGAGTTCTACTGATGGCCTTGGGCTACTTTCAAAATTATTTTTAAAATAATTCCAAGTGTGTATATGTGTGTGTGTGTGTATGTGTGTAATAACAGTATTATAAACTAGTATGTGTGTGTGTGTGTAATAACAGTGTGTGTAATAACTAATGTGTTGGCATCTTATGTTTATATAGCCTTTCCTCATGCCAATCCTCACTTTTAGTTTTACCTATTATTCCCCACCGTGGTGGAAAGGTCACGAGGGAGGCTCTGTGCACGTACCATAAGTGCTCCAACACTGAATCAAATTCATGTTCCTTATTTACTTCAAGCATTATATATTTTCATTAATGAGAACCTTGCTTTAGGGTTTAAAAATATTTTTATTTCTGGATATGTAGTGTGTTTCTGTGTGGGATGTGCATGGGTGTAGGTGCCTGTGGAGTTCAGATGAGTCCTTTGCATGCCTGGAGCTAGACTTACTTACAGTCAGCCCTGACCCTCCTGCCGTGGGTACTTGGCATTGAACATGGATCCTCTGAAAGAACAGGTACCCAGTCTCAGAACCATCTCTTCAGTTCCTAGCCTACTTTTAAAAAATGGATCTTTCCAAATGGCCCAGTCCTAATATTTTGGTGGAGTTTTAATCCCACCTTTTGCTTTTGAGGCAACTTTTTATAAAGCACAATCTAGGTTCTTAAAATGCAACTCAGAATTAGACACAATAAGAATTTAAAATAGGGAAGACTAGCATGCACAAGCACATTGAAATATGTAAATATCACAATGAAATGTGATGAAATACATTTCTTTAAGAAAAGCTTAGCATGGCCCAATATTCTCCCTTTAACTTTATAAATAACTTATTCTAGATTTGAATTGATATAAGTAACATTCAGTGTTACTTATTTAACCTGCAGAATCCACTATATTTTCAATACTGAATCCAGAATCAGGAGACATGAGAGACAGACAGATGTGGGAGGGCTGAGAGGAGGGGAAGAGAAAGAGGAGGGGGACAATCCATCTTCCACCGCTTACTCAGTAAGTAAAAATACTTAAAAACTTGAATGTATTGTAACCACATCCAGTGTTTGTAGTTCAAGAAGAACTTGCAAAGTGTTATGTAAACGCTGGGGGACAAATCAGTTGTAATTCAAGGCTTAAAATGCCTATCCAGCCAATTACAAATTCAGAAGGATTCTAAAAATTTAATACATTGGGATCTTTAATCTGTCACAAAGGCAGGGCCAACTTTAAGCAAAATGGCAAATCCTGAGATGGGCAAAAATAAGACTTGCCTAGAGGAGCTTTGTAGGTCTTCAATGAATTGACTAAAGCATGCTGAGAATTTTTTCCACAGCTCTTGCTTAGCGGGGAGGGAAACAAAAACAGCATGCCTGAAGCAGAAGGTGGGTAGAAAGCTTCAGAAAGGATGCAGGGTAGCACCAGCTACCTCAAACAAGGAATCGCGGAGCTTGTAGGAACTGGAACAGACAAGGAAGGCAGGCCCACAGAGCTAGCAGCGAAGTTAGTATACGTACAGACACACTCTGCGCCCTCGCGTGCATGCCAGTGCTCACAGCCATCACACTTCCTTCCTGTGGCTCCAGGGCGGCACGTGCAGAGTCCTGTGATCCGGTCACAGGGAACCGGCAGGGAGCCATAGGGGTCACACTCACATTCTTGGCAGGAGCCTCCAGGGCTGCTTGGGCTGCCGGTGTAGCCTGGGGCACACCTAGGTTGGAATAGGACAAAAGAATGGAGATTAATAAAAGTCTTAAGTTTAAGGCTGCTGGTGTGCTCACGTTCTTAAGAATGTATATGCGTGTGAGTGAGTAGGGATTGCACCTCAGGTCTTGTATATGAAAACCCTCTAAATCTCTGTTCATTTTTGTTCGTTTTTATATCCAGTTGCCCAGACTGGTCTTAAATTCACTTTGTAACAGTTTGAACAAGCCATCCTCCAGCCTCATCCTCCTGAGTAGCTGAGAACTGGCTTGGCTTGGTCACTGTCATTCCAATCTAAGATAACAAGTGTTTGATAAAAGTATTATTTAAATAAAACCACCGGAATTGTTTCTTAACATGTGCACACAAAATGAGTGTATTCTAAGAGGTTCAAATTGATTAAATCTTCCAAGGGCTCATTATAAGACTAATGAAGATAAAGTATGAGGAGGGGCTTCAACATTACAGGACAATCAAGAAACATAAGCAGTTTTAGACCCTGACTGCATCTGGGCAGGTCGTAAGGTGATTTAAAAGATTTAAGGAGCTCTGATAAGTGGAACACATTTTAAGCTGGAAGGTTACAATAAAAATTTAACCAAGACCTTTGGCTTAGTTTAGTGGAATGGAAGCAATTTTTTTATGGAAATATAACTCGATTGCTTATATGTTAGAGATGATAAATTCAAAGCTATAACAACATTTGAGAATTGCAAAAACAATTCAAACCACTCACGTTTGCTAGTATATGACCCTGTTCATCCATAAACTGCATGAATTGCCAACTCCTACTGA
This sequence comes from Mastomys coucha, assembly GCF_008632895.1. NCBI lineage: Eukaryota > Metazoa > Chordata > Mammalia > Rodentia > Muridae > Mastomys > Mastomys coucha. The sequence continues at coordinate 19,778,564 of NW_022196902.1, forward strand.
TTCTACATAAATGCATATTAAAATGATGGATTACTGTTATCACTCTGCTATTAGACAGCAATTGCGATCTTACTCTACAGTCTTCTAGTTTCTTCGGGAGGTAGTGATGATGCCAGTTTATAAAGTTATCTGTGGCATATAGCATTTGTGTTATAAATTGCTACAGAGGAGCCCATTGTTACCCCAGGTTGCTTTCAGTCATGATGCTACTGGTGCTTACAAGGGCATTAAATGAATATTCATTTCAACATAATCCCAAATAACATGGCAGACATAATCAAGACCTACCCTTATCTGTAATCTACGTCCAAATGATGTATGCCTCTTCCAAATAACTTTTGGAAAATGTTTTTGTGTTTTTGTAGTATAAACTGTTGAATTTCTGCTGACTCCCAGTGATATGGGCAGTATGAGCACACCATTCTGTACATGTATGAAGGTGCTGGGTGTAATGTGTAGTTATCATATACAGGTCTTTGAAAATGTATCTTATAAAACACACATTTTATTGGAATTCATAAAACCTACATCTAGCTCCTCCATTCATTTCTACTGCCATTATCCATATAACCATTGCTGGTTGTATAAAAGAATCATAAATAGTTGAAAAGGAATCATAACAAATGCTTTTTTAAATAAAAAATACAAGTTTAAAAATATAACTAACAGTTTCAGGAGGTCCTAGGAATCTCTAGTAAGGTGAGCAAACAGGCTCTGGGAAGGAAAACTGAGATAATGAGCAAACAGGCTCTGGGAAGGAAAACTGAGTTAGTATGATTTCAGGTGATTTGCAATCTTAGCTTTCTTACACATGAAATTTTAGAATGTAAAGAGAGTCTCAAAATTTGTTCTGCTTTGAAGCAGAGGAGACAGGCTTTTAAAATTCATTCTCTCTTTAACCACTGATGATGACCCACCAGAGAGAGACAGGGATATATTCTCAGGCTCATACCTTTCTCTGTGAGGGAACCTCGGCAGGACACCAACAAGAACCCTTCCACATCTGATGATCGGGAAAAGTGTGAAGTAGGAAGAAAAATGGGGCCCAGATAGGTTACTGGAGCTAAGCTAAGTCTGTGAATTGTTATGAAACTATTAGATTGCTATCAATTCGACTAAGATCACAGAACATGTCCATCACAATAATACTCACCCTGCACTGTCTTAAATAATAGTGCAGCTAACCATTCGAACATCTAGCTTTCTGGTCATGTAAATGTGCATCTGGAAGATGTGAATTTTCTTCCTGAGACACAGTCGGTCTGGGGCTGTATTTCATTTGTATGAAACCTAAATTTAGCTTAATGGTGGTTTCCGAGATTTTATTTATATTTTCTGATTTCTTTGAAGAATATTGATTACCTAATGAAAAGGGGGCTCAATAACAAATACTTTATTTTCCAGAGAGGACTAATTACTCTCATTACTATGTAATTCTAGAATACACAAAGACACAGCCAAAATGCTAAGAAAAGAATCATGTTTTAAGTTATTGCTGGATACTATTGGTCAGTGAACTAATTGAGAACAATTTGGGCAGTGTCTCAATTTCCGTAGCTACCAAAAAGCTTTGAAAAAATCCTGACATTTGTTCTTATAAAATTCCATCTGACTCTGTTTGTATCAAATAAGCATAAATTAAATAATCATGAAATTATTTGGGATAACTAATGTCTCAGCATGAAATTAGAACAAACAAATTTTTAAAGGAGCCCTTTTAAAGCTATAAAGATAGTTGTGAAGCATTGATTACTAAATATAAATGATAAAATCACAAAAGCAGTTAATAGTACCATGACCCTTTATGATCACCATGTGTGACTGTCAGTACCTTTCACAGTACTGTCCTTCATACCCCCTCGGGCAGGCTATGCAATGGTAATCTTCCAGACCTTCCAACACACAAGATGGGCTGAAACTGAACCAGAAAACAACACAGAGAATGTTACTTGCTTATTTGATAAAACTCAGTATTTCTACCCATTACCAAGGTCACTGGGATATTTTGTTGGAGGTGTTGAAAGACCCTGGAGCTCAGGAGACCCTCACTCAAGTCTCGGGATGACACGACCACCCAATAGCCCATGAGAGACCAATCTTGCTGCAAGCGCACGAGGTTTATTTGGGATAGGCTGGTACTGGGGTTCATCTCATAACCTTGCAGGCCAGAGGAGTTCGACCCACAGCACAAGGAGTAAGGCGTATTTAAAGGGAAAAACCACAAACCAGGGGGGAGTGAGGAGGGATTCCAACCCAAGGTTTTCAGTCAGTTAGGGAGGGGAACATATTCATTCTAGGAATGTATCTTCATCTACCAGTCGGCGGGATAGAGAGCCTCCTAAACCAGTAGACCTTCATTCCTAGTTCCACCCTCATTGTGGATCAGTCAGGAGGGACAGGGATCGGGAACCAGAGCCCTGAGGCTCTGAGTTAGCCAAGTTCCTGGAGATGGCTAGTCTACATTCTGGGCTCACTACAGAGGTTTTCCATGACCTTTTAGGTAGAGGTTATACATTATACACTTCTACTGATACATTTCTATTAAATGCTCTTATTTTAAAATTCTAAAATTCTCCAGCCTTTCAGTGTGTGATAAATAGATTTATAAATATTGATAAAGTTCTTATTTATGGTAAGACAATTAAATACTACTGATGATAGATAACAAAATTGGTTATCATTATTTAGTTTTTGATAAGTTAATAAGGTACCACACTAAAAATATTAGCATTTTGAAATTTTAAATAATTTTATGAAATATGTGTAAATATTATATTTCAACAAAATTAATCACAATTTTTATTAATTCAAAGAATTTTGATGGGAGTGTGTGTGCACAGGCCTTATAGTGGGTCGGGTATCGCTGAATATTCTCCAGGTGAGAAAACAAACAAAAAGGAGGATACAAAAATCATGCATTTCTTTTCTTTTTGTGAAATCTTAGTCCAACTTGCCACTGGAAGTTCAATATATGGAGTGTGAACGGATGTTTCACTCAGCATGAAGCAAGTCCTTTCACAACCTACCAGACTCCAGCACTCGAATAAAGTACACAACCTACCAGACTCCAGCACTCGAATAAAGTACACAACCTACCAGACTCCAGCACTCGAATAAAGTACACAAAGTAATTTGATTTAGTGTGTGACAAGAAGACATAGCTTTCTAAACAAAAATGAACAAAATCTCTCACTATTTTATGGACTTTTAAATAATTGCTCTGTAGTCAATTTCCCTATCACATGTGCAGACCACAGCCAGACCACAGCTCACACCAATGCTTCATTCCCGCAGACAGGATGGATGTTCTGAGCATGCGGAAGAGAAAGCAGCCGCCCTGTAATGCAGCGATGCTTTAGATAATCAGTTTCATTGTTTGGTGTCTTCCACATCTTTCCATATGAAGAAGCAATAGAAAGTCTTGTTTCTCAGGCCAATACCCAAACAGTAGCACATGCTAACACCATACCCGAACAGTAACACATGCTAACACCATACCCAAACAGTAGCACATGCTAACACCATACCTAAACAGTAACACATGCTAACACCATACCCGAACAGTAGCACATGCTAACACCATACCCAAACAGTAGCACATGCTAACACCATACCCGAACAGTAGCACATGCTAACACCATACCCAAACAGTAGCACATGCTAACACCATACCCAAACAGTAGCACATGCTAACACCATACTCTTTGGTTTAGGCTTCATTAGGGTTGTATCTTATTACAACTACTCATGCAGCAAATCCATGTTTTGTGAATGGCTGCCAAATTTTAACTTTTGCAAAGTGTATGAACAAATGAATCTACTACTCATGGCCTCATTATCTGACCAACTGATTGGTTTTTTTTTTTGTTTTTGTTTTTGTTTTTTGTCTTCTCTGGACCTTGGACCCCCAAACCTGTAACTGACACATCTATCAAGTGTTCAGTTCTTTAACTTTCAAACTTGATGCTGAAAACATTTGTTTGGTTGCATGACCATGCACATCCCATTGATTAATATTCATACATAGGCCTTGGGAAATAGACTCTAGACATTTTAAATATAATCTATACTGGCATATAGAACGATACTATAATCAATTTCTATAACATAATAAAACTCCTCAATAAATAAAATATCCTTAAAATATTGTATAGGAATGTAGCAATTCTAGATGAGTTGATACAAACTGTCGAATTACATGTCTTGTTGCAGAGTTCCATTTTTCCTTCAAGCATTAAAGGGGCTTTTGAAGGAGCATAGTACTATGGCATCTTCCCTGTAGGTAGTGTTCCATGTTCCACTTCATAGCTCCTGAGTCTCCATTTCTGACTCATATCTCATTTGCAAGAGCACTTGGAAATCCTTGTTCATCTCACTTGGGGATCACCGGTTTCTATTTTGTTCTGAAGACTAGTCTCAAACACATCACCACACAGTTTGTGAAACTTCCAGAGTTCTCTGTGAGACCCTCTCTGGATCACATAACTGACTGGTCTCCTGGAAACACTACCTCTGGTTTTGATCCCTGCTCTCAGGCTGCTTTTTTTTTTTTTAACCAGATCTATGCTATGTTCTTCATCTGTTAACATGATTTCAAGCTCAGGTTCCGATTTCTCCTCTAAGTCACTGCCTTCATGCTAAAGGCTTTAAATACTGTGTTGACTCTAACATCTAAAGCTGATTTTCAACTCCTCTGGAGAAAATGCACTTGATTTTCCTCAGCTTAGTTAACAGTCATGCTTCTATGTCCTCTGCTGACTGCACAGAGGCAATGCTGTCCCCGCTTTTACAGTGTTTGATGTTTAAGTGTCACAGGAGCCACTCTCAGTAGCTCATCCCATCATCCTATACTGTGCAATGTCTGACCTCCACAGAAATGCTGCCTCTTCCCAGTCACTCTATTTCAGCCACATTAACCTGGTCTCTGCCAGCTGTGGGCCAGACAGAGGCTTTACTGAAGAATCAATGCACTGTTTACCCTCAGCTATTACCTAGGCTTATTCGACCAGTTCATTCACACCTCTGCATCAGCCACATCTGTCCGTGGAGGTCATTGACCCATACTGAAAATGGTGTACCAGCCCTGCAGTCCACCACCCCGCCCCCACTGCGACTACATGCTTTTCCTGGAAGCACTGTTTCAACCTAAGTATTACATTACATGTCTCTGTTCACGTTCTTATGAAAAATACAAGCTCCAGGGGAGCAAGAAATGAGACTATTCTGCCAGCTTATATATTCCCAGTATGAGAAGGTATTCTCAGATGGTATTGAGTTGGGCTGACAGTAAATATTAACCATCAAAGGAACAAATAAAATACTACCCCTATCTTCTTGGAATGTACACTTATGTGGGACCCATACACAAACATAGGGCAGGACTTGTACTTTCTCTCTTAATCTGGATATTGAGATGGAGTACTTAACTACTTAGTAAAAGCTTGATATCTGAAAAGGCATCTGATTGAAGTTAACACATGCTGTAAATGCATTAGTGGCATGAAAAGGGATGAAGGCGGGCTGTGCCAGGGAAACGACTCTCAATAGAAGTGGTCCTTAAACTGGATTCTTTTTTTTTTATTAGATATTTTCTTTATTTACATGTAAATTTCTCCATTCCTAGTTTCCCCTCCA
>NW_022196902.1:19785392-19796891 GCF_008632895.1 Mastomys coucha
TTGGACTTGAGCTTTGTACAAGGAGAAAGGAATGGGTCGATTTGCATTTTTCTACATGTTAACCTCCACTTAAACTAGATTCTTAAAACTGGACTGAATTTTATATGAATTATCTCAGGCCTTAGTGAGAAGAAAGATTTCTAAGTTTGTTTGGAAATGAGCTACCAACTCTAAACTCAGCCTCACACAGAAAGCTGCTGTGAGCCATGGCTTACAAAGACAGACTGACCTGGGTTCCTGGTACTACCATAAAAAGGTCTGCCCTTTCCTTGGCTGTACACAGCTAGGCAGGCAAGGGTATGTAAATGGTGTTGTTGGGTGACACTGCTGAAGGTTTGTGGTATTTGACATGAGATAAAGAGGCTAGTGCTGTAGCAGCAAGCCACTCATCACGGAGTCTTCCTTGCCTTTTCTTTCTCATGGAACATGTAAATAAGACATTTCACCTCTTCCATCTGTAGCTCAGAATCTATTTTTACACAGTGGGAAAAAAGTGCCTGTCTTTGCCCTGACTCATTTTTCTACTTTGCCTCTTAATCCTTCTTCCCATCCATGGATCTTTTGTGTTAATTAGGCTAATTTGTTCCAAGCTACAGCTGGTGAGATTAGTGGCCCATAAAATCAGCTTAGTCTTTTTGACTAGCATTTCTCTAAAATGTACAATAAGAAAATTGAATAAGTGGTAGGATATACCTCACACATATTTGGGTGTATATGTATTGGCTTTTGCATACTGGATTATCATATTTTAACAGGACTAGTTACAGTTGTGGTTGATAAAGCCCAAGTCCCATTGAGGCTATAACTATGATGTTTTAAGTTTTTCAGGCTCCTTGGAATAAAATTTATACTCAAATAAAACAAACCAAATTATGAAATTTAAAAATGTGAATAAGGTATTTTATTGATTCTGCTAACCAACCAAGCTGGAATTGTATATTTTCAATTTCCTAAAACTGGCAGTTTCGCTTAAGGCTCTTTTTATTTAAAGTCGACTTCCACTATTGCCAACCTTCTTACAGTGACCCTTTGAGTTACAAACTGCTGTGTTTGCTCAGCCTCCTCTGAGAGAACAGTGCTGGATGCTTGCTAACTCTTGCTCCTCCCTTGGTACCCGTGTCAGTGCTGCCTGAGGTTTGGTCTCTCTGGCTTCTCCTGCATTTGCTATTCATTTTCTAGTGATTCGAACTTCTCAGCTAAAGAACCGTTCGTTCATTTTTTGCCTTCATTCTATGTGCTCCCCTTGGGGAATGTCTGCCTGGGAAATGCAATCTGACTTTAATTCATTTATTAACATATTTCTTCCTTCGTCTGCTCCTGCAATTTTCAGATTTCCATTCCATGCAGCTATTTGCATATTTCCATTCAGACAGACCTTTCACATCAATTTGAACCCATTTAAACCATAAATTACCTGTCCTTAGCAGCAGCTCTTTCCTGATTTCCTGTGTGAGTTCATGGTGCCACCATTGGGGTAGGGGGGTGGTGAGCTGGCTAACTAAGATCATCAGCTTTCATCTTCTACCAGTCTCATTCTCACACCTAGTTAGTCACCAGTTGTGCATATAAGAAGTCCCCCCACTCATCCCAGCGCTGCCCTCTTGTGGCTGTTACTTAAAGTCCCAGTCTCATTATCTCTTGCCTTTTAATTGGTCTCATTTCTTTTCCTCTTTGCATGTTTCATTTCTTTCCATTCAGGTCTCTCATGACAGGCTTCTTAAAATGTGCTTCTGACCATATTAACAGTTTTGAAAAGAAAGTATACCTGCGTATTTTAAACTAACATAGAAAGTTAAATAGTAACTTCATGGACTGGCACTCAAATATTCCTCCATTGTAGTCTCTATGTTCCTTGTCAACCCATCATCTTCAATAATAACAGAGTCCTGTATATACCTGACACTCAAAACCCTTTTGCTACCTAGCTCTTAAACATGCCTGTGATTCATTTTTAAAGCATTTGAGCATATAATTTCTTACCACCTAAAACTGTAAAAATCCCTAGTCTACTCTTGGTAATATATTTCCTAATCTACTCTTGGTAATATATTATATATAATAGTGCCTCTTTCAACATGTTCTTGACTATTCTACAATGAAGGATGATATTTGGGGCTGGAGAGATGGCTCAGCAGTTAAAAATGCTGTCTGCTCTTCCAGAGGTCCTGAGTTCAATTCCCAGCAACCATATGGTGACTCACAACCACCATGCAGGTATGCATGCAACTAGAACACTCATATTCATAAAATAAATAAATAAATACATCTTTAAAAAAGAATGGTATTTATGATTTTGAATTCTGTTACCATTTCTTTTAATGTCAAACTTTTATAAGAAGCATCTCTAGGAAGTGGCAGTATTTCTATTTTGCACTCTGTAGCTGTGGGTATTATAGTATACACAACAGGGAATTATTACTGATTTTGTTTTAAATCTAAATGGTTCACATTTTAATAAACAATGAAATGAATGGCATTCTTTTGTTTAAGCATGGGCATAGCAAGGAGAACTGGGAAAGGGAAATGAAAAAATAATATTCTATTTCATATAACTATAATTTTGTACTTGAGCAAGAAAATCTCATATTTCATCTTCATCAACAGCCACTGTACATAACAATCTGTTTGACACTTTGGAAAAAATTGTACTTTTGAAAAAGAAATGGAGGTGATTTGGATGCAACTGTTTTCAGAATGCATACAAAGCTAATGACAAGGGTACAGGATGAGTGTATGCCAGTGGAAGTTCATTTCATCCTCTTAGTTTCATGGATCTTTTATTCCTAGGGTGTTCAGAATTCTAATGCTAGACAAACCATCATGCCTTCTTTTCAAAAGCAAATTCTTAGAGGGAAATGACTTTACCATGTGGAGACTGAAGTAGAGAAATTATCCAACAGGAAGTACACATAGTCTTAGCAAAAAGGTAAATGAAAACATTGAGGGGTTTGCAATGATAGATGTAAATCAAGGCAGAAGGTTCAGACAGTATGGAAAGAAGATATTTCACCATTTCTTTCCCCGTGTCAGTGTTTCAACAGTATCATGCTCAAACCATCTGAAATAAAAAGGGGTCTATGCTCTCAGCCAATATCAATTTCTTAAAAAGCTTAACAGTAAATTACCCTGATTTCATCATGCTATTTTTTCAATTGCTTTTTTGACAATTATTTCCCAATATTGAATCCAACACATAAGATGAGAAGAAACAGCCACAAACAAGGTTTGATATAGACTCAGACAATCCTTTACAAGTGAATCACAGATAAAGTGTAAAACTCACACAAGACATGTGCATTCATAAAACCATGTGTGCTTGTACATACATCATTTGTCTTAGCAACAAACTAAATGTCAATACTGATAGGTACATTTATTTTGTATTATTTACTTAAAAGAGAGTTTTATAAGAGAAACAAATCATAGAGTATATACACACACAAAGACTTTACTTGTGTTTTTATGTCATTTTTAAAATATCTGAGGTTTGAGATTATTTTTGTCTATTCAAAATTATTGGCAAACCATAGACTCCATGTGCCAGGCAGATGGGATAACTCATGGGAAAATGCACATCAACTATGCACATCAGTCTTACTTGTTGCTGGGTGAAATCAGAGGACAGGCGCATGGTTGACAGTCATTTGGCAATCCTCTGACAATTCCATAGTAGCCCAGGGCACAGCGTTCACAGAAGTCACCAGCAGTGTGATGCTGACAATTCTGTAAAAGAAAACAAAGATATGCTTCCAATGTAAATGGAGTTACAATATATTGTATCATACAGTTTCCTGTCAATATGTGCATGTGTACACACACACACACACACGCACACACATACACATGTACAGCCAGCCAGACAGACAAATTACAATGATCAATTCTTGAGACAAATATTTAGAGATACATTTTTATTTAAGAAGCTGATGCATGTGTAGGAGTTACATTATCAATAAGAGCTGTTTCATATAAATTAATTTCTGTGTACATTGTTCTTTTATTCAAAACTAGCAAATAGAAATTCAATAATATCTCAAACTTTAGTTCTATGAGGAGCTTGGGGAAATACTATAAAACCAGAGCTCTGGTGCATGTCTTTTGGGGGATGCCAAAGTCAAACTAAAGCAGAAAATATAGATATATTGAGAGACGACATACACGGAAGTGGTCAGCCTTCTTATATCTTGGATGTCATTTATCTATTTCTTGGGAGATGTGGATGGTTCTTCACCATTATAGAGGAGTCAATTTGTCATTGTAACCACTGGTCAAATTTTCCTTTTTGTTTAATGAAAGGTATTCCACTTATATGCTTGAAGGCATTTTCATGAAGAAATGAGATACACTGCAGAGTAAGATACAGTTTCTGTATAAAGATCTGCAGCAAGTAGAATCATACTTCACAAAAAGCAATCAGTATGAATGTAAAAGAAAGTGCCCATGAGGTGCTCAAATGAGGAGAAGGATAAATAATATTCTACCTTGATGAATTTATATCCACTTTAAGAATTTGAAAACAATTAGGAATCACAACAACAAAAGTCAACTACAAATAATGTTGAGCAAAAATATGATTCAGTATTGAGAGTAAGAGTTTAGGGATTCAGGGAATTTAGAGTGAGAATTCAGGTTGGTTTTGTAAGACAGGATTTGCAGAAGTCAGAGCAATGACTTACTCCTTAATATGCTAAGAGAAATACTGAAATCCTGCAGTAACAAGATATATGCAAATGTATGCTCCCTCTCCAGCCAGTGCTGCCTGTGTACATGGAACTAACCTTCAGAGAGCACCTGAATGGCCCTACTTAGGTGTGCTCCTCCCTTACCCCTGGGACTTTTCATTTGTAAACCCTGTGCTCAGTCAATGTCATTTCATCTTCTTTCTTGTATAGCTCATTTGAACCCATATCAAATATCCTTTTCTCTTTACCACATTCCTTGGTGTCCTAAAACATGGCTTAACAGCTCCTCCTATCTAGCGCAACACAATAAATGAAACACCACCAGCATGCAATTATTCTAAATGTCTAAATTAACAAGCTCATGTTCTAGGCAAGAGGGATGAGATGGGTCAAGATTTTTAATATGGAAAAGAACAGGTACCATATCTCACAAATGTGGAAAAGTAAACAGGACAAAATGACTTGATGCATTGTGATGCTGAGTTAGTTAAATTACACAACTCTCCTTTTCCCAACTATGCAGAGGAATCTACAAATCTTAGCAGTCAAAGGCATTCCATACTTCATGGTAGCATTCTGAGACAATGATTCTCAAATAGAATAATTGCATATGGATTTTTGTCTCAAATTATCTAACAAGCCATTGAAGAGAATGCATTTCCTAGGGAAGGCATTAAGATCCCATTTTCTAATTGCAGAAATAATAATGCCCCAAAGACAAATTCTTCCATAATAGTCTTCAGCATTTTGGCCTTTGCAACAAAATAATTTTTTATATATAATGTAAATATAATACTAACAAGTGAAATCAGTTGCTTAAATATAATGAACACTGCTAAAAATACAAAGGCCCCCAAACTGTGTTTTTAATTTTCTTCAATCTGAAATTTTCATTTAACATATTTAAACCTTTTCTGAATTATTGAATTTTCACAGATACACTAACATGCTATACTTGGCTAAGTGAATAAAATGTCTATAAACTATGGATACCCATATTTTCATAAAATGTGGAAATAAAATGTTCCATAAACAAAGCATATAAACTGTAAGGCTATTTTGGAAACTCGCGACACAGCTCTTTCATATGTTTTGAAACAGGATGTGTAACCCTCCTGGCTTGAGGGCTGATTCTTCAGACCCTGCCTGCCTCTCATAACCACACCTCTCTGTCCACCTCCTGCTATTTGCCATGCCTCGCTCCTGGTTCCAGTTACATCGGAAGTCCCGCCTCTACAGAGACTAAAGAAGCTGCTGATTGGGCCTATATGCTGACAAACTTGGGGAAGGGGTTTTGCCTCACCTATTCTACTTGTTGGCTTATAACAAAGAGATTATTATTAAATCCAAGATGGCTGAGTGATCACACTTGACTACTGTCTAATTTTGATCTTTCCACGTGGACTAAGGTAATATTATGGCTAGCCAATTTCCTCCTGACTCCATATTTCAGATAACCTGATCTTATTGTTGCCGCTGGCCGGCAACAAGGATGCCTAGTATTTTCCCTTACATAGAAAATTTCCCATAGGGAGATTTATATACTGTATATGTTTAATAAATTTAAACACATACACAGAAGTTACACATTAGTATTTTTTCATTAGTACATTAGAATATGTGAAATTTGCTTGCTTGCCTTGCACCCTGGATTATAGGTAGTTCGTATGTCTTCTATACTACCCAATGAACATAACCCAACTTTGTAGCATTTCAGACTTAAGGTGAGGAGGAACTGAACATAAGCTTACCCTGAAAGGACATTTTCTAACTTTTCCTTTCAGTATCACAAAATACACAGTTCTCGTAAGGCAGGCCTCTCCATCTTACACGACTGTAAGAAATAAAATCTTCCTTGTGCCATGTAAACATTTCATTTGCTTCATTCTCGTCTTAAGGTCGCAATCTGATTTCTGAGTTCTGCCTTCTAAAGTTTGACAGATGAAGTTCAATTCTCATTTCCCAGAGAGATGCTCAAATACCTAACATTGTCTCCCAGATCCCTCCTTATAAGCAGAGCTGTTAACAATCCTGGTTACTCAAGAGTTTCCTTTAAAGCATGGGGGAGGGGTTACTTGTGTGCTGCCCAGATTTGCATTCACATTAAGACTTCCTCCATCCTTGATTTCTGGAGCTTGTAGACTCATCAGTGTCCTATGGGTACCTAGTAATATCTGCAATCCAATGATCACATCTATATCATGTGGATTAATATGATAGGCTGGTATTATTTTCATCTTCATATCCCAGTACCTAACACAAGGTAGACCTATTGGAAATACTGGCAATGAGAGCCAGAGGAATAAATGGACAGGTGACCTAAATTAACTTTTCTGTCAGTTTCATATTAGTAATTGAGGGTCAACAGGTCACCTGTTAGCATGTTTTCTATCATCCAAAGTTTAGGAACCATTTTAGCTTTATGTACTGTAATATCACTGGGGAACACTTTGAACCTGTACTGCAGAGGGTATATCATACATTTGGCAATGTCTCTGGAGTTTAATGTGGCCCATTTTTGCAGCCATTTATACATCCCATTAATCTCTCAGCTGTGAGCATGCAGATTCTTTTTGTAGCTTTGTTTGTGGGGATATCATAAAACATGAATCAGTTGTTTACTTAAACAATCCAGTATTTGAACAACAAATCCCATCTTCACTGCTTTTGACTTAAGCAAATTATTAATTCTCTCATATCACTTAATCTATTATAAAAGGAGAAATGATACTGTTTATCTCATAAATGTATTATAAGAATAAATGAGAAAAATCTATGTATAGTGGCCTGTATTTTTACCAGTATATTACCAATATATTACTATATGTTTCTAGTCCTGATATATACATATAGTTGGGCACAAATAGCTAACATTTTTTTTAGAGAATTTAAGATATAATTCATCACCCTGTTTTGAAATATACTGCAGAACAAGAATCTGAAGCCTCACACATTGTATGCATAGTAAGCTTACCAACTGGCTGGATGTTCACTATGCTCAAAGAACCTTTTTTCACCTCCAGAGAGCAATTTTTATTTTTCTCCAGTTTATGAAAACTGGTAAAATAAACCACAGTGAAGTAACAAAACTAAAAATAAAACCTGGACACTTATAACTGCTTTCTACCCTGGTAAAAATTTTATATTTTCATAATTTCTTGAGTATTTTTCATGTGGACCCCTTAATCACCTCTGTACATTCTGCCTACTCTATAGAAGAAAATGTACTCGAGCTTTCAAAATTTAAACATTTAATCAAGTAAGCATTGTTCCTCCGTCTCAGTCGCTAACCAGCATTTTATAATAAAATTAAAGCCCAATTTTTATACTTCCTAGCCAAAGATTTTAAAGACTACCTAATTTTCAAAGCATTAATATTCAAAGCTATTACAAAATATGAATAATCCATATTTTGGCAAGGTTGCTAGATATATTAAGGAAAGTTTACAATATTTTTAAAATACCAGAGATTCCAATTAATGTCTAGTTCTTGAAGAGAAACTTATAGTTGAATTACAGATATTAATGTTGTGTCAGACAATAGTGAAGAGGATTTGTATTTTTCATTTTTTTATATTATAATTCTAACACAATAAAATATTTTTCCAAACTACACCTTTAAAAATTAAGTTAACTAAATCTTCAATATTGTGGAAAATAGGACAGATAAAACAGACAGGGTTATGGTGATTATTACGTGAGAATGTGTACTGTGCATCCCTCTACCTACCTGTCCATTTATTCATAGGATTCCCTATATATGCCTCTCTGTTCACATGTAGCTACTTCTTCTCATCAGTTTTAATCTTTCATTCATAGCAAACCAAGTTCTATCAAGGTCAGTGACAGCCACTGGCATATTTGTAGTAAGAAATAGTGCAGAAAGTTTAGAACTTATTCAAACCAAGGATGAGGAAACTACTTTCTTGAAAATGCCATATGGAATTATGAAGAACCTAGCCAAACAGTAGTGTTTGCTGGGAGAATTATTTAACCATATTTTTCTATTGAATAAAGGACAGTAAAAGTAAGTATAGTAAAAAGAATAAATGAGCTCTTATCTCTAAATACCATCTCCCCACGGGGTTTGGCCTAGTATTTGTTTGTTGAATGTCTATGCCATTGTGGTCTTTTGTTGAAGTCTTAACTCCTAATGAGATGGTCTTGGGAAATAGCCCTTTGAGATCTGTTAGATATAACAGGGTTAGGGTTGAACCATCCTGTTTGGAAATTGTGGTCCTTCAAAAGTTCCCTGTTCATTCTACCATGTGAAAACACTGAAAAATACTGTTCTTTGTGACCTGGAAATGTCCACAGCAGACACAAAAGTTTCTGATATCTTGATGAACAGTCCAGATTTTAGAATTATAAAAAGTTTTTGTTGTTTTTGTTGTTTATGTTGCTGTATGGTGTTTTCTTGTAGTAGCTCCAATAAACTAAGAAAATTTTGCATAGTGCTAGACACAATAATGATGATTTGGATTGTGATTGTTTATTAATTAACAGCCTGTTAATTTTTTATTAGATATTTTCTTTATTTAGATGTAAATTTCTCCATTCCCAGTTTCCCCTCCAAAAAACAAAGAAACAAACAAAAACAACAAAAACAAACCCCTGTTGCCTCCCCCTTCCCATGCCTGCCACCCCACCCTCTCCCACTTATTGGCCCTGGCATTCCCCTACACTGGGGCACAGAACTTTCACAGGGCCAAGCTCCTCTCCTCCTATTGATGATCAAATTGCAATCCTCTACTATACACATGCTGCCAGAACAATCAGACCCCTCCATGTGCAGTCCTTGGTTGGTGGTTGAGACCCTGGGAGCTCTGAGGGTACTAGTTAGTTCATATTGTAGACTACAAATAAAGGATAATGTGATAATTATCAGTGCCACTTAAAATGACTTTTGATTTTATTTTAGCTCTACTTTATGTGAGTGTTTTGCTTGCATGTATGTATGTGCATCACGTGACACTCATGGAGTATCAGGAGTATGTGGACTCTTGGAGTCATTGAGACTGTGTTAGATCCTTTAGAACTGGAATTACAGGTAGCTGTTCGCTGCCATTTGAGTTCTGGGGCCTGAACCTGGATACTCTGGAAAAGCAGCAAATTTTCTTAGACACTGAGCCCCATTTAACTGCTTTTATGAAGTCAACCACTGGCTAAATCATGTTTTAAGCTATTCATTTTAATATTTTATTGAGTCTGTATAAAAATTCTCTGAAGGCCAGGCAGTGGTGGTGCATGCCTTTAATCTCAGCACTTGGGAGGCAGAGACATCTTTAAACATATATATGTTTAAGCTAGTGTGCTGGTTTGAACATGCCAGTGTTACTATCTGGAAGTGTGGCCTCATTGGAGTAGGAGTGGCCTTTTTGGATGAAGTGTGTCATTATCGTGGCAGGCTTTGATATCCTTCTCCTAGGTGCTTGAAAGAGTCCTCTCCTGGCTGCACTTGGATCAGGATGCAGAACTCTTAGTTTCTGATGTCTGCCTGGACACTGGCATGCTTTCTGCTGAGATAATAATGGACTAAACCTCTTAAATTGTAAGCCAACCCTGATTAAATGTTTGCCTTTATAGAGATGCCTTGGCCATGGTATCTCTTCAACAGCAGTAGAAACCCTACCCTAGGCTGGGCAGTGGTGGCACATAACTTTAATCCCAGCACTTGGAGGGCAGAGGCAAGCAGATTTCTGAGTTCAAAGCCAGCCTGGTCTACAGAGTAGGCTCCAGGACAGCCAGCGGTATACAGAGAATCCCTGTCTTGAAAAACTAAAAAAAAAAAAAAAAAAAAAAAAAAAAAAAAAAGCCTAACTAGCCTAACTAAAACAGCTGGAGTCTAGCAGAAGAGAAATCAGTGTGCTTCTGCCTCCTTGATTCCACCATGATGTTATAATAATAGTTGTTTCCTATTTGCCTCAGAAGCCTGCTTCTAAGATAAATAAAGTTGTCTAACTTCAAAAGTTCCCCTAAGGACAATATAAAAATTCAACGCATAACAATTTATATATAACTCTGTGTGTTTGATGGAAGTATTTGTTTCTTACTTCATCTCAGGATTCTTAGAAAATATACTCTTACTGAGGCAGAAAACTATTCACCAGTTGAACAGCAACCAAAAACAAAAAACCAAAAAAAAAAAAAAAAAAAAAAAAAAAAAAAAAAAAGAAAACCCAAAAAACAAAATAAAACAGGAAAAGGACAGTAACTTTTGTCTAGTAAAAGTGAAATTAAACTCTCATTTAGGAGTGTGTTTAAATCAATCATTTGAAGCAAATGTAACCATTTAAAACTACATAAGAATCATGCATTTAACTTATGAGTTGAGTCCTTCCCCCAAATTATCTGTTGAAATTTACAGACAAGCAGAAAATAAGACTATGACATCAAAAGCAAATATTAATTATTTTGGGAATTCAAGGAAAGTCTATATTATTAATATCCTCTCAGTACTCATCTCTAGTTATAAACACTATGCACAGAAGAACTCTTTTTTAATTAGGTGTTTTCTTTATTTACACGTCATACAATATCTCCTTTCCCAGGTTCCCCTCTAAAAAAATAA
The DNA here is from genome assembly GCF_008632895.1 of Mastomys coucha. Taxonomy (NCBI): domain Eukaryota; kingdom Metazoa; phylum Chordata; class Mammalia; order Rodentia; family Muridae; genus Mastomys; species Mastomys coucha. The sequence continues at coordinate 19,796,646 of NW_022196902.1, forward strand.
TGAAATAAAATAAAATAAAAAAGCAAAAACAAAAACAAAAACAAACCCCTTTTCCCCCTGCTTACCACCCCACCCTCTCCTGCTTCCTCACCCTGGCATTCCCCTAGATTGGGGCATAGAATCTTCACAGGGCCAAGGTCCTCTCTCTCCTCCCATTGATGTCTGACTTGGCCATCTGCTACTATACATATGCTGCTGGAGCCATGAGTCCCACCATGTGTACTCTTTGGTTGGTGGTTGAGTCCC
>NW_022196902.1:19797452-19816422 GCF_008632895.1 Mastomys coucha
TTCCTCTGTTGAGGGATATCTGGGTTGTTTACAGTTTCTGGCTATTATAAATAAGGCTGCTATGAACATACTACAACATATGTCCTTATTACATGTTGGAGCATCTTCTGGGTATATGCCCAGGAGTGGTATAGCTGGGTCCTCTGGTAGAACTATGCCCAATTTTCTGAGGAACCGCCGAACTGATTTCCAGAGTGGTTGTACCAGCTTGCAGTCCCAGCAGCAATGAAGTAGTGTTCCTCTTTCTCCACAACCTCTCCAGCATCTGATGTCACCTGAGATTTTTTATCCCAGCCATTCTGACTGGTATGAGGTGGAATCTCAGGGTTGTTTTGATTTACATTTTCCTGATGACTAAGGATGTTGAACATTTCTTTAGGTGCGTCTCGGCCATTTGGTATTTATCAGTTGAGAATTCTTTGTTTAGCTCTGTATCCCATTTTTTAATAGGGTTATTTGGTTCTCTGGAGTCTAACTTCTTGAGTTCTTTGTATATATTAGATATTAGCCCTATATCAGATATAGGATTGATAAAGATCTTTTCCCAATTTGTTAGTTGCCATTTTGTCATATTGACAGTGTCTTTTGCCTTACAGAAGCTTTGCAATTTTATGAGGTTCCATTTGTCAATTCTTGATCTTAGAGCATAAGGTATTGGTGTTCTGTTCAGGAAAATTTCCCCTGTGCCTATTTGCTCGAGGCTCTTCCCCACTTTCTTTTCTAGTAGTTTGAGTGTATCTAGTTTTATGTGGAGGTTCTTGATCCACTTGGACTTAAGCTTTGTATAAGGAAATAGGAATGGAACAATTTGCATTCTTCTACATGCTAACTGCCAGTTGAGCCAGCACCATTTGTTGTAAATGCTGTCTTTTTTCCACTGGATGGTTTTAGCTTCTTTGTCAAAGATCAAGTGGCCATAGGTTTGTGGGTTCATTTCTGGGTCTTTAATTCTATTCCATTGATCTACCTGCCTGTCACTGTACCAATACCATGAAGTTTTTAATCACAATTGCTCTGTAGTACAGCTTAAGGTCTGGGATGGTGATTCCACCAGAGGTTCCTTTATTGTAGAGAATAGTTTTGGCTAACAAAGACCCCTTGAATCTGACTTTACTCTCACTTCATCCTCCATGAAGTATGTTCTATATTGTAATAGCCTCATCTTATTGAAAGAATTTTTAAGAATATATGAATAAAAAGGTATTTCTTAATATGATAAGAAATAATTTCTTTTCTAAAAACTATCTTCTTTTATAATGATATACATACATTAATATAAATAATACAGTTCATTTTACTTTATGTGCATTGGTATTTTCCCTACAGATTTGGCTGTGTAAGGGTACCTGATTTGGAGCTGGAGTTGTTGATAGTTGTGAGCTGGGAATTGAACTGAATCCTCTACAAAAGCTCTTAAACTCTGTCTTAGTCAGGGTTTCTATTCCTGCACAAACATCATGACCAAGAAGCAAGTTGGGGAGGAAAGGGTTTACTCAGCTTACACTTCCACATTGCTGTTGATCACCAGAGGAAGTGAGGACTGGAACTCAAGCAGGTCAGGAAGCAGGAGCTGATGCAGAGGCCATGGAGGGATGTTTCTTACTGGCTTGCTTCCCCTGGCTTGCTCAGCCTGCTCTCTTATAGAACCCAAGACTTTCCAGCCCAGGGATGGCACCACCCACAAGGGGCCCTACCCCCTTGATCACTAATTGAGAAAATGCCCCACAGCTGGATCTCCTGGAGGCACTTCCCCAACTGAAGCTCCCTTCTCTGTGATAACCCCAGCCTGTGTCAAGTTGGCACAAAACCAGCCAGTACAAACTCCTAAACTTTGAGCCATCTCTCAGCCCAGGAATGAATTTTATTTTAAATGAACTATTGCTATCAAGCTTGACTATAGAAGACTGAGACTATAATAGTAAAATCACAAATTAGAGAGGTTGTTGATTATCTACTTAACATTTTATGTTATTCCTCATCATTTATAAAATAATTATTACAGATATGGTATATGACAAGAAGTTAAAATTATGTATTTTAAAACAATGATTTATAACTATAAAATAAATAGAAATAACTGAACATTGATTGGTTGTAAATAAAAATGGTTTGATATCAAACACATGTTAAAAATTTTATGATTAAAGACAAATTAGTAAATGACTTGCTAACACAGATACTGCAGTGTTAACTACTGAAATTAAGATTGTATATCTAATTTTAATGTACGAAATATATAACCTATCTTTTATAATAGCTTAACCATAAATACAAAACATTTGAAGAGAAAGACAATAGCATTCCCAGATTAAAAAAAACAAAACTGACCTGTGTAAATGCAACAATTCCTTAAAGAGCAGTTTACTTCAATTTCAATTAAAAAATCTTAGTTATATATAACTAAGTTAATTATTATCTTTTTCCATATTAAAATCTGCTTAAGGGTCATATCATCTGTTCTATTTGCCTTCTTGTTTTAACTATAATATAACTTGTGTAGCATGTATGAGGCCCTGTGTTCAGAGTCTAGAGAATGGTAAATGAGAGGTTAAGTCTGGGAAGGACAGATCAAGGCTCCACTGTGTATGTCTGATTCTCACACTTTCTGCCATTTAAGGATACTGTTCCCTTAATCTCCCATCCTATCTGCACCATTTAAAACAGAACAAAAGTCTTTTGGCCCTACCTCCTTCATCATAGAGTTTTCTATATGCCATTCACAGTTTCTCTCCATCTATGTGGACTCCAGATTAACTTCCAGGGCTGTTAAAATCCATATTTACTATATAACACATTCTAAAAGGAATATATTATAGTAAAACCAAGAAGGCAAATGGAATAGAAGATATGACCCTTAAGCAGATTTTAATATGGAAAAAGATAATAATGCATATTTAGAAATCATTAGTTATAAAAAAGAAGTAATGTTAATCAATAAAATGTGTATTTTTAATAACATCTTTGAAGGAAAAAACATAATTTTTACATACCACAAAACACTTTATAATTTCTAGAGAATAATAAAATTAAGTGGTAAGAATCATGTAAATACTGTGGGATCATAGTCTAGGTGCTTATTTTTGTGTGCCTGTGTAAGATCACTATGGGAACATGTGTATTTAGAGAAACAAAAGCCATTGAATCCTGGGATTGCAATGTATTGATATTAGGGTAATGAGAAAAGAAAAGAAGATGAAGAGGGGGGCTGGGGACAGGGGTTTGAAACCTTCATAGTAGCGTGGCTGGAAAATCAGCCACACATAGACTTCAGAAAAGAATGAAGAGATTCATGGTGACAAACTCTGTTGATTTGTCAAGAAGGATAAATCCTGGGGCTGAGTGAGTCATGGGCTCTACCACAGCCCTGGAAGTTAATCTGGAGTCCACATAGATTGAGAGAAACTGTGAATGGCATATAGAAAACTCTATGATGAAGGAGGTAGGGCCAAAAGACTTTTGTTCTGTTTTAAATGGTGCAGATAGGATGGGAGATTAAGGGAAAAGTATCATGGCAGAAAGTGTGAGAATCAGACATACACAGTGGAGCCTTGATCTGTCCTTCCCAGACTTAACCTCTCATTTACCATTCTCTAGACTCTGAACACAGGGCCTCATACATGCTACACAAGTGCTGCACTATAAGTTGCATCTCTAGCTTCAGAGTCTGCCTTTTTCAGAATGATTAATTCTTCCAATGTAAGGGAAAGAGTCAGAGTAAGAGGTTATAGAGACAAAGTGATCAAGGGTTGCTGAGGTCATGTAAGCTATGTTTTTTTTTTTTCTTCTGTTTGATGATGGTTTCATAGGAAGAAGCACCAAGGGCTGAGGAGATGTCTCAGTCAGAAAAAATGCTAGCCACACAGGCATGAGGATATGGGTTTGAGTCCCAGGACTCATAAGAGGCTAGGAATGGTGTTAGGTCTTTGTAATCCCAGCACTGAGGAGGCAGCATACTTTGGCCTGCCAACATGGGTTACTTGGCAAGTGCCATGGCACTGATAGACCCTGTCTCAAAAAACAAGGAGAAAGAGAAATAGAAATAGAAAAAGAAGAATGAGAAAGAAAACCAAGGTAGATGGAGGATGAAGAATGATATGAAAGCTCATGAAGTCACCTGTTTTTAAAAATTAGGGCATGAGAAATATAATGTAAGTCTTGATGAGATTAAGATGTTGAAATGCTAAGAGCTAAACAGGAGAGAAACAATGGAGGTCCAAACCAGAAGACATTCAAAATGGAGAAACAAAGGCAGAAGAAACTGAGAAGGCAAAGAAGTATTGATTTGTATGAATATTAAAATCAAGAATGATTCTATCAGTACTTTTCTTAGATAATGGAAATGACACAATAGAAAACCATTAGGGAGTCAGGGGTCTGCTCAGAGGGTGAGTGGTTAACTAAACAAGCAGAGACAGAAGAGAGACAGACTTGGGAATGATCCAAAGCTGTCTGGTGCTACAGAGGAGAAAGTGGGGAAGGCTGAGACTGGCAATGCAGGACAGGGATGCCCACCCTCTCCAGAGTCAGGAACATGAACAACAGGAGAAAACATTGACTACTACTTAGGAGGGCCGCAAGGCTGGCAACCTGTGAGAAGAGAGGAAGGATTCCATGAGTAACCTAAAGAGAAAGCTAGGGGAAGAGGAGAATTCTACACATGGGATTTTATTGATGTTTTACCATGAATTCTACAAGTTTCAGTGGAAAGATTTCAGAAGACTAGAGGAAGATGGGAGAAACGGATGTCCAGAGCTATGAAGTGATTCAACTTTAGGTGATCAGCAATGACAGGGGATCCTGAAATACCAAGGGCAAGAGGCTGGAGAGCCCAGATGGTTCAAAAGCAAATGGTGGTTCAGGGTTCTGCCTGTCACCAGGAAGATGCAGCACTAAGAGTTGCCTTAACTCTATAAGTATATACAATCTATGTATTTAAAGATGTTCATGATACTCATATGTAAAAGGCATAATATAAACTCTAATAGTACTGCATCCCCTGTTTTTAAACACAGACAAAAACAGTGGGAACTATTAAAAATACTAATATTTTGTCTTTGGTTGTATTGGGAAAAATTTTCTGTAATGACTTTTTTCTTTTCTTTTCTTTCTTTCTTTCTTTCCTTCTTTCTTTCTTTCTCTTACTTTTTTTGATCTTCCTTTCTCCAACTCCTCATTTCCTTTATTTTCTTTTTTGATTTGAAAAACTGGAAATCAAAGTTAAGACCTCATATAGGCCACAAGCTCTCTACCATCCTAACACTTTAAACATTTTGTTATAATTTCCAGATTTCATAAAAACCCACTTTTGTTTATAATTAGAAAAAACCACATCACATAATTTTTGGCCAGTGTGTTCACCTGTGCTCCAAGCTGCTATTATTCTCTTTTGGAGAGGAATTGAGGGGTTTTTCCCCCACCATAATTTTCATTACGTCTTAAAATGAAGAACATGGCAACTGTCCTTTCCCCCTTGTGTTTTTCATTTCAAGCATACAGTTATGCTCCCTGCAGGTGAATCTGCCTCTGCATGGAGGACTGCATGTTTGGAAAGAGAAATGAGTGCACAGGTCTTGTCCATGAAGCTACAGGTGCCTACCTGGCATACAGAGGTCTCAGGATCACATTGGCTGCTGTGTCCATTGCACTGACAGGGAACACAGGTTCCTAAGGTTAGTTTGGGAGTGTGGCCACCTGGTTCAGAACGCAGTCGGTAAAATCCTGGTGCACATGTCTAGAAGAAAAAAAGGCAATTAGGACATACATGTTAGCATGCTTGCTTCTGTACTGAACTTCTCCAGTGGTTTTAAAGATGACCTGGTGTATGCTCTCTATGTGTGTATGTGAATTTGGGGAGTCCCACTTATAAGCACAAATGCCAATTTTGATATATTCATGCTAGGCCCTTCTGTTCTTTAGCACTGCCAGCCTCATGCAATCAGATTTTAGCAGAGGAAAGCTTTCATTTGCATCTACTGCTTTTTGCCTGAGCAAGCCTGAAAGTGTCTCTTTCTTAAGTCATTTATTTTTAACTAACATTGTCATATGGACTAACAAGATGTTAGTCCAATGTCCTTGACAGCTGAAAATATGCTTCTCTGTGCTTGATGGATAACTAGCAAATGTCCAAAAAAAAATCTCTGTAAAGCAAAGTAAAAAACCCTATAGGTACATTATTTATATCAATATGATTTAAAACTCAAAAAAAAAAAAAAAGAAAAAATCAAAATAATGAAATCTTTGTATCTTAAACTACTGGGAATTTATAAAATTTATTCTTTCCCGAGCTGTAGTTTTTCATTTTGTAATGAAAACAAAGCCAACTGAAAATTGCTGGCAAACCTGATATATGTAAAACCAAAAGTTTCATCTTCATGACAGTTTTTTCATATGCTTATATCATGACCAGCACTGGATTCCTGTGAAGAGGCCCTCGGCATGAGGTGGCCTGCCTTGTACCCCAGGCTCAACAGTGTCTCTCAGCAGACAGTGTTTGAGTGTTTGATTTCTGATTAGAGATAAGAGGCAGTTCCTGGATGCCACTGAGGAGTTTAAAGAGGCTGTTTAAACACCTTGGCTAAGTAGGATCTTCTTTCTTCCCTTAAAACTCTCTCCTGTTGAAGAGACAATGACAGCTAGCTAAGTAGGCAAACATGTTTTACCAAGAACTTCCTAATGTGTGTACATGCTTTTGATCTGGCCTAAGCAGCTCAGAATAAAATATACTGAAGTCCCCCAGAAAGATAGAGAAAAAAAATCAATGCTCACTGCTCTCCTTGAGTTTATTTTGATTTGTTTAATGTGTACCCCAATTAAGCACTTAATTAAGAGTCTCTTGGCTTTTATCAGCCGATAAGAAATTCTTTTTTTATTAGATGTTTTCTTATTTACAATATCTCCTTTCCCAGGTTCCCCTCAAAACAAAACAAAACAAAACCCCAAAAATCAAAAACTAAAACAATTCCCTGTTCCCTCTCCCTGCTCACCATTCCACCCCCTCCTGCTTACTGGCCCTGGCATTCAATGAGATTTAATCCCTTTCTGAATTTGAGCAAACTAAAGAAAGGCTTAAGCCATTAGTAAAAACAACAACAACAAAACAAACAAACAAACAAACAGAAACTTCGCATCTTTTTGGTCTCATGGTACGTTCAAATATATATTGTACCTTTGGGTACATGTATATGTATATATACATACAATAACATGTATTAACATGAGGTTAACTTTCCTCATTGTTACAGAAAAAATGTAGAAGTTACAGCTGAAGAATTCGTTTTAAATATAACTGAAGGAGCAATCCCAGGTGTGTTTAGAAGAGGGAGGTGGCACACAGGACTGGGGAGGTGGTGTACACAGGGGCTGCAGATGTAGCCCACAGAGACTAAAGATATAGCAAATGGGCTGATGATGTGTCACATGGGCTGTAGAGGTTGAAGAGGCTATGCACAAGGGGCTGTGGAGCTCTCTTCATGAGCAAGGAACTGACAGCTTAAAAGGACAGGACTTTGGACCTGCAGAACTCATGTAAAACAGAGTAGGCCTGGCAGCCACTTGTAAGCCCAGACAAAGCTGTAAGCCCTAAGTCATCAAGAGACCCTACTTCAATTTGTAAGATGGAGTGTGATGAAGAAAAACTCATTAATTCCAAACGCCTGCAATATATATGCTCACACATATGAGAATATGCACACTGAAACGCACACACACACACACACACACACACACACACACACACACCCTTCCTTCCTACCCCAAAAGCTATATACTGTGTAGACTGCTACAAATTGTAACTATGTTGACTTGAATAGATTTGCATTTGCGTTTTACTTACATGGATCTCCCACTTAATTACTTTTCTAAATACTGTTATTTTATTTGCATGGGGTGTTTCTCTCCGTGTTTGTATATTTTGTATATGTGTGAAAACCACACAAATTAGGATGTTTTTTTGTATCTCAAATAAACCAACCAACCAACCAAATCTTAGAAGAACAAAGTAAATAAGAATCCATTTCATTGAGTAAGGCAAATAAAGTGTCCTGGGCTAAAATGTACTGAGAACTCCAAGATTTATAATGTAGTTGATCAGGTGTTCCATGCTGAGTTCTGTGAAGAGAGTTCTAGAGGTCTTTCCCTTTGTTTTTCAGTTATTTGGGTAATTTTGAAATGTTCTGACACTTGGCTCCACCCCTAAAGACTACAATTAAGTTGGAAAAGTGAAGGGCAGGAGGTGAGTTAAAGCTACCTAGAGAAGGTGTTAGTAGTGTTCATGGCTGAGGACCCTGAGGGCCAGAGGCACACTCATCATCCTGTGTTGTTAAAGTGTGGTTGAAAGGAGCATTTGAGCTTCCTTAGGACTTCACCCTGATGAATATGGGAGCCATGGTTTCAACGTTAGTCTGTGTGAAGCATGTGGGCCAGTTGTTGTCTTTCGACATGACTTCCTTAGTCTCCAAGTCAACAGGTATTTACTGAGTTGACATCTAAACTTTCTTCTTAACAGTTTAATATTGTGTTTTGGTAGACTGTATTTCCAAACAAAGAAAAAGTGACTGTTTTCAATGTAAGAGTTAGAACACTATTGGAATGCTGAAAATGATATGCCACATTTATCTCTTTTTAATCCTCTCCTTCCTGAATCACACTGTATTTATTATTTTCACTAAAAATCAATTGAAGGTATTTTTTAAAATATCAAGTCTTTCTTCCCTCACTAAAAAAAAAAGTGGGGGCCCAAGGTTCAACAACACAAGAAAGCCTAAACAGGCCAGAAGAGGCTTTTACATGCTCTCAAAAATATTATTTTTGGAACCCGAGGAAGACTTTAAGAAAAGCAAATAAAAACTTCCTCAACTTTATTTTGTTAGACTTTTCTCCCGTGTGTAGTTCCAACTTTTCCAAAATTGTATTCTCATATCCTGAAATTAGGCACAATCTAATTTTCTTCTGTTCTCTTCTCATTTTTCCTTTCACAATCTGGCATCTCTTGAAAACTTTAGAATCAAATGTGTACAAAAGATTTGGGCAGTAGAGGCAATAGAATTAAAGAAGAGCAGTGGACCAGCATCTCGCAAATGTTCTACATCATCCTGTCCTTGGAGACGGTGGAAGCTGCCGGGTGAGGGTACCAGTGAACACACTCTGACTGGGATCTCTGCATGGGCTGTGCACTCAGGTCAACATGACTGCAATGTTTCTTCTGACACTTACTACATACCACTGCACACAGGTTTTGAGTGCTGCAGGCCTCTGTTTCCTGACCTGAAACACATGGATCTTTTGTATCATAGTATTTGAATGTAAGTTAACATTTTTAGAAACAAATACATCTCAGATTAAATCATAGCTTTGCTATTGCATAGCTATGTAATGGTGCACAAGTTCTTTTACCTGCCTGGACCTCAGTTTCCCCAGTGGGAACATGAATATTATAAATAATACTCTGTGGTATAAGTCTGACAGTATAAGTCTGCTATACGATGTGTTTGAGATTGTACAGGATACAGCACACATACAACAAATTTTGTTCTTGTGTAGGAATGTTGTGAGAATTGATCTATATATTTAATGCTTTCTATAAATTAATGTAAATGCTCTGTCCCAGATAAGATTTAGATGTAGTTGCTGAGAATAAATTAAAAAACAAAGGCATCAAGGGATTTCCTAATGTTCTCTGGAAAGAAAATGACAGCGCATACCATCTATCCATAACATGTCACAAAACAATGCTTCAGTCAACTACATACCATGTACACAGTAAGGGCCTTATAGATTTCTCTGACTAGAAACATAACAGCCATCTTACTGTGTGCACATGCATGCCGTGACATTTGCATAGGCTGGAATTTCCTAGTGACACAGTTCTCACATTATGTTCCCACTGTTAAGAAGAACATACTATATTAGAGACTATATCTGGTCTCATACTTGTCATGCCACCAAAGTGATAAAGGATCTCCAGAGGGAAGTATGCATGTGGAAAGGGCCCACTCTTTCCACATTACGAATTTTGAGTTTTCTGACTGTCTAGTAGTATATGTTGGGGACTTAAAATTCACTTTGTTCAAACTGATAGGTTTTGATTGACCCAATAGATTCCAGATCAACTCCAATCCAACTAAATATGACCTGGGAAGAGGGTTACCTCACTCAGGATGATATATTCTAGTTCCATCCATTTGCCTAAGAACTTCATGAATTCATCATTTGTAATAGCTGAGTACTACTCCATTGTGTAAATGCACCACATTTTCTGTATCAACCACCAACCAAAGAGCACACAAGGAGGGACTCATGGCTCTAGCCATATATATAGCAGAGGATGGCCTTGTGGGACAATCAATGAAAGGAGAGACCCTTGGTCTTGTGAAGGCTATATGCCCAGGACAGGGGAGTGAGAGTGGCTGGGTTAGCGAGCAGGGAGAGGGGGGATGGAATAGGGAAGTTTTCAGAGGGGAAATGGGGAAAGGGGAAATTTGAAATGTAAATAAAGAAAATAAGTAATAAACAAAATAATAATAATAAGACCGGGGAAGAGGGATTGAGAGACTAGAACTCTCAAAATATCAGCTAGGCATCATTATTAAACTTCTCATCTGTGATATCCTTGTAGATGCCATACACACAATGCTGAAAAGTCATAAATAATGCTGTCTGTGTGTAACTGAAACTGATTATAGGTTTAGGTAATAATTGTATCCTAAGCTACTCTGGAAAACTGGCTAAGTAAGGGGGTTCTATAAACAAGTATGATGCAAAGAGAGACCCTTTCATTTGACTTCTAAAAGAAATATAGTTTCCATTTCAAATTATTGTGATCATAAAGCACAGTATCTGGTTATTTCAAGGACAGGAAACTGTGCCGTGCAGAGCAATGGTGCCCCTCTAACCAGAGTGTTAGGCAAGAGTGAAGTATCCTTGCAACTGGCTGCATTTTAAATGGTAGTACTTAATTCTGCCTTCCTGAAATCTCCTTTTGTCTAGAAATCTGAAGTGACTAGCTTACCAAATGTAAATATCTGTATGATTCTGCATACTTGGTAAAGATGCTGTACAGGAAGCGCTTTGTATATTCATTACCCAAAGCATATGGTACTGGAACGGGGTGGATGATTTCAAAACAGTCTTTAGCTTTTGCTTTGATGGTTAGATTTTATGCTTGGGTAATTACACTTTAGAATCAAAATGAATGATAAATAAGATGTACAATGGATGAGAGGCAGCAGGATATGCAGAACACGTCAGGTGTCTTATTTTGAGAGATCAGCCTCTATCTCCATAATCTCTCCACTAAGTCCTCGCCATGATCAGTGTCTGAAAACAGGAACAGGAACAGTAGGAGACCTCGCAGGACACAGGCAAAGCTTTAGTTCTCACACTTATGTGGGGATATTCTAGGTATTTCCCATTTGCTTTCATTTGCATTTGTTTAATTTGTGCTAATTCATATTTTCAGATAATGGCAAGTCATAAAAATCAATGCTAAAGTGTGTTTTAGTCTTTTTTAAAAGCTTATAAATAACAAAACAAACGTATAATATGAAATTTGTGGAGAAATGCAGATTGTACTGAAATAATTTTATACTTTCTCTATATTTTTCTTGAAATACAAAGAGAATCATATTAAATAAGTGGAGAGAAATGGAGACATAATATCTTCTCAAGATACCTGAAGGTCAAGCTTGGCTCTGGATATTTTCTATAGGAAAATTACATTACCAAGTCAGAAATTTCAGAACTTCCATTTTATAGCTTAGATAACTACATAACAATAACTATATGTAATAATAAGGAGATCTGTGACAGTAGATTTGGCTAAGTTCATACAGTTTTCCAGCAGTGTAGCCACATAATGAAACAAAATTCCTTTTCTCTAGACAACACCTTAAAGGTCTCTGTGTCCTCTCTGCTTCTGACTCTCATGCTTAGGAAATATTAGGCCATTTGTATGTGTGCATTGCCTCATTTCCAGCCTCATACTGAGGATGTTTGAAAGGCATATGTAGATAAGTGTAACATTTGTATTGTGTAAAAATGTATGCATGAGGAAACTATTGCTTAGCAAAGTGATGGGTTATTTGATTGTTTATGAGATTCAAGTGTGCATATTACAATGAATATCTCCTTTTGAATAGGCGATGGAGCTGTTTGAAGGCATTTCAGTCACCCCATGAAGTTGTTCTTTGAACATTGTGGAGCCATACAGTGGTGGCTGAGCTAACAGCATTGAGTTTGCAGTACAAGTTTCTTCCATGGATTCTCACTTATATTCATCCTTGAGGTGATCCAATAGATTAAAAACCTGGAGCTCAGAATTAAGTCAGCAAAAGTGTCTGAAGTGGTTGAGTGAGATAGGAGTCGCACTTTTTATTTATTTATTTATTTATTTATTTAATTTATATGTATGTGCTTTGGTATATGCATGCCACAATAAGTGTGTGGAGATCAGAGGGCAACTTATGGGAGTTTGTTCTCTCTTTCCACCATGTGGGTCTTGGAAATTTCAGCAAGTCAGGTTGTGAGGCTTGGGAGCAAGGGCTTTTGCCCACAGAGCCATTTCACCAGCCCCAATTCAGAATTCTTAAAGTATACTTTAGCTTTGGCCTGGAGTCATGCATGCCATTCTCGAGAAAACTTTTAAAATCCCATTTAAAAAGTTGTCAGATTAAATTATATTAAAAATATCAGCACATGAACCTATGATTAGTGTATGAGTCATAGTATCAACTGTAACAAGTGACAGAGACCACAAACCAGTGACATGTATGTTAGGTTCACAGATTATATAATCATCATGAGTCTTAATCTGTAGTAGGAGGAGACATCAATGACATCCAACCTCATGTGAAGAGCACCAATTAGTGTGACCAGTGAGACAGAAGTTGGGACATAGTAGGTCCCAGAGAACTCTTGAAAGTCAGGATTTGTAGAATGGCAGGTTATGGAATACCACCAGTTACTCAGCCTTGAGTATTTATCATGTCTAATTTTTAGAGGTTTAGAAATCTATGCAAGGTCTCAGCCCTAGCACTGAGTACAAGTAGCCCCAGTACTTGATGAAGTACTTATCTTCAATTCCTTATCTCTCCCAACTTCCCAATATTGTAGTATTACTTTTACAAATTAATGTTTATAGACATTGATAAGATTATCAGATGGCATTCAGAGAAATACCCTAGGAGTGAAAAAACTGGTTTTAAAATTGTGATAACTGAATGATGGTAACACCATGGGAACAATTTCATGTCCTTTTGGGAAGACTACATTGAATAGAACAGCCTGCTATTTAGTAGGCACATTTTGTCTTTTCTATACAAAAATCACTCTCAAACCAGATAGAAGGATATCTGATAATCACTGCAGTTCAAATGCTTTCACTGCTCAGAAATGGTGCCAAGAAGGTAGATGGGTATGCAGACCAGCCTTTGGAGACATGCTCACCCCCTGGCTATGACATATCTTTACAAATCGTTTAATTAAGCATTTAAGATTCTTTACAAGCCAACAATGACAATTACATATTGCTAATATGCATGACTGATAATTAAATAGGCTAAGAGTACACAAGGAATTCAAGGGCAGAGGAAGTTTGAGAAGGACTCCCATTTGGCTCTGGAAGGGAGCTGAGCTCAAGCGACTTAGTAGTGGCTAGCTTACCTCACAAGACAAGCCAGAATAGCCAGGAGGGCAGGCACATCTTTCTATCAAGTGTGCTGGTGGGCTCGCTGCTAATACATGTCCTGGTTCAGCTATTTCCATGGAGATTTCAGAAATGCTACAAAGAATGCAAGCAGAGTTAATGATCACACAAGCAGATACGGCCTCCAAGAACCACTCAAGGCTTAAGGAAAAACCCCCTCAGATTTCCGCCAGTCAGACGTAAATTCTTTTGTTTGCTTGTTTTCAATAACCAATATACATCTGTTTATCAAGATAATATGAAATTACATATTGTAGAAAGGGGGTCATCGCGCTACTAACTGCTGTTTTGAAGCTGCTTAAATTTTAGGTGCTCAATTGCCTCATCTGATTACTTCACTTTTATTTCCTCTCAGACTGAGATTATCTATTAGGAAAATGTCCACATAAATCCTACAGAGTTTACTAAATTGGATGTCTGCTGTCCTGTTGAGAAGTTATTATAAAGATTTTTACATGGCCACCCCCACCCCACCCCCAGTCTTCAAAATATGAGTAGTTTCATGCAGACATGACCAATCAATTAGACATTTATATTCTTTCAAACAGGCAACCCAAGGTCACTCTCTTTTAGAATGTCTCCTGTCCTCAGAAGTGAAATTGTTTTTAATTTACTACTCTCTTCCTCTGGAGCCTCTGGATGTCCTTTCAAAAACTTGGGAAAACCTCCTAGAAAACCATACCAGGCATGATATAATGCTGATCTTTAAAAGAGTAAAGAGCCTTCCAAATTAATATTTTATTAGCTTTATTAAATAAATCCTTCAAGTGACTTCCTATTGGTGGGAAAGCTCTTATGGTCAAAAAATATAGTCCCAGTGAATCCTCTGGTACCTTTTTTTATTAATTTGAAATTATGCATTAAAATATATGCAGTCCATAAACCCAGACTATTTCATGACTGACTAACTGCAACATGAGGATGTTCTGCAAATAAACTTTTAAGTGAGACACTGAATAGTTTTGCTTCTATAAAAGGCACCTCCAATAGCTTAAGAAGGTTGAATCATAAGCTTGATAACAAGTGCAGGGAAGTTTTATTGAATTAGGAATGCACATGCTGATTTCACTAGCATTGTGATGAGCACTTGAGAGCCCTTACAAAACCAATTTGGGGCTAAAATGCAGGGTTTTCTTTCCTCTCCTTAGAGCAGCATAGTGGTAGTAAGGGTCACATAGAGCTGCAAGCAGCCGCTCCTCTCTGTTAAGAACACCTTCACTCTTCTGCTCTCTGTGGGATCTGTAATGCAAGAGGAAAAACTGCTGCTTGTTTGACTAGTCTTCTCTCCACTGAAACCTCCGTGAGGATCCAAAACTACTGTTAGAAGATACAAGCATCTCTTGTACATACATGGATATGAGAGAGAGCGGGGTTTACAAATAAGAGACTAGCCGGGCAGTAGTGGCACATGCCTTTAATCTCAGTACTTGGGAGGCAGAGGCAGGTGGATTTCTGAGTTTGAGGCCAGCCTGGGCTACAGAGTGAGTTCCAGGACAGCCAGGGTAATCCAGAAAAATCCTGTTTTGAAAAACAAAAAACAAAACAAAACAAAACTTGAACAGTGGCAACAATAGATACTCTGCTGTGAATTATGTTTCTCAGGTGATGAGAGGAGCTCACTTTTGGATGAAAGGATCGAGAAGCATAAGGTTGGAAGTGCAAGCAATGGCTTTGCTTGTTTCTGGACATGGCCTCCATTTAAATGAATACTGAACTCTAGAAGTTACTGCATGTATAACTCCACCTTAAACTCTGTTTCTGACACAAGCGTGCTTTATGTAACGATAAAGAGGTTGGGCTATGTCTTACTGGGGGGTGTTTTAACTTTTGTCATGTTTCCTCAGTCTTAAATATTCAAGTGCTGGTGATGTATCTGCCTTACTTATTTTCCTGGTAAACTTACAATTCAAGTTTTGAAAGGGCTTATAGAAAGTGATGTATAGTGAAAAATTAAGACAATGGTGGTCCCAGAAATAACACTAATGACATATTCTGTGAACTATCAAATTCTTAGGGTAGTCTGTAGGAACTTGCAAAGTAGTCCACTTGCATACCTAATATGTAAGCCAGCTTTGTCTTCTATTACTAATGTATTTTGCTATTTTAAAATAACTAGCAATATTGGTGACAGTGGTTTTTTTTTTCAGCATATGGTTTTATTTTTATGATAAAGAACCCAAAGGAATATAAATAAGCAGGTGAGCTTTGGCTCATGATTAATTCTTTCACTGAAACCCCTTCATCAATCTAGTGAAGAACATGAATCTTCTATTAGACAAGAATGAGTTCTATGTAAGATTGTGTGTATGCTTAGGATGAATATCTGATATAAAGAAATTTTAGATTCATTAATTTGACTATGAGAGGCTTCCTCTTTATTTTCTCTAGCTTGGTCTATTCATTTGTCATAGACTATTTTACAAACATATATGGACTCTATGTTTTTCCTGAACATAAAAGGACATAAGACTTAAAAGAGACATTGAGTTACTGAGTAAACTAACATAACATTTGGATTCTGCAGTAAGAAACTTACTTAGATCTGTGTGAGCTCTCCTTTCATCTCTTTGGATGATTCATTCTGCTTGTGAAGAATCTCCTGGCGCCTCCATTGTTCTCTTTATTCTATGCATTTTATTCTATTTTTTCTAATTACCACCTTTATCATAATCTATAAACATGCTTATATCATTTTCCAGTGAGACAAACATCCCTTGATTTTATTACTGGGTCCTCCCATCATTATATGACCAGAGTCATGGAAAACAGTGTTCACACTTTCAATATTAGGTTTCTCTGTGTAGCCCTGACTGTCCTGGAACTCACTCTGTAGACTAGGCTGGCCTCAAACTCAGAAATCTGCCTGCCTCTGCCTCCCAACTGCTAGGATTAAAGGCGTGAGCCACTACTGCCTGGCTTCAATATTACATTCTTTTGTTCTCATTCTTTAAAAATTTGAGACTATCTGACCAAAGCCCTCAATGAATATTGAATGTTGATATTGAAAATGGTACCAGTGTGGCCCCAAGTGTCATTGTCAATGACTCATATATTAATTAATCTCTTTAGTGACTTTTTTTGATGTATTCACAGTTTCACTTCCTTGGTGTCACATATGTTTCATCATTTCATTTGTGCTTGGTTTTATTCACTATGATTTTTGAATCAATGTAGATCATGATATCCAGGTTAAATAAACATAACATGTTTCACTGGCATGGACCCATGAGCATGTTCAAGGATGGAGGAGACTTGACCAGTTTGACCTTGTCTATTCCCCTTCATGCTTCAAGGTAATTTTCTCAACGTTGTAACAGACTTTACAACATTACAGTTACCTATATGTAATCTACAGTATGTGCTATCCTGAACTTTCCCTGGTGCATTTAACTCACCATGACTAATCGTAAGAATATTGTTCTCATGTTATTTATTTTGAGGATAAACAGGGGTCATCATATATCAAGTGACTGGAAGCCTTCTTTGGCTTGTCTTCTGTCACCTCTGTCACAAACCAACCAGTTGTTGATTTCTTCTCTGGTGTCTTCTTGACCAGCCTTATAGACCCTAGAATAAGAATGTAAGTATTTTCTATCATGCTTTACCGGCTTTGTCTCACGATGTTTCCATAAGTAGCTTTGATAAGAATATAATGAATATCATATAGTATATCCAAGAAGTCTTCACGGGTCACAGTTCTACTGATTCGAGGATCATCACCATAATATTTCCATTCTTTCTGTAAATGAGAACCAAAAACACCATGGTGACAGAACTAAATGAAAATCATTAGTATATCTTTGCACCAAACAACTACCAACTTTACCTCTGTCATTTCTATTTCATGCCGTGTCAACTGGCCAATGAGAGGGGCAGCCATGTATCTGGTAATAATTCTAGCATAAGTAGGAGTTCCACCTCGAATGATAACTTGAGGTTTATATGTGGCAAAGCCTGTCTCATCCCGAGCCTCAAAATAGATGGCGTACTTGAGTTTGCCTCCATAGGCCATCAACTGAAAAGGAAAAATAGAATGGAGATGATGAGGTAAACTTCTAATGACCTGACTCCTAAATCATGTTTTATTTAGTTAACTTGTGAATTCAGGGTTATTTTTACCTTTTTCCCTTCAAATTGTTCTGGGAGTTTCCAGTAAAAAGGTTCCAAATGGAGATCTTGCCTGACTTCATCCATCTTTGCAACAATCTCTGGTCTCTGGAAAGCAATGCCTTTGGTAGTTGTGTGCTGCAAGGCTTCATCCACCAGAGGCAGAATGGTCTGCTCATCTCTCAGAGTCACCTGCACAAGGTCAAATTTCAGTAGGAAGTAGAATATGAGTCTTTGGGTCATTCCTTTAAAGGTAGGTATGGAGTACATGCCTCTCTGACCTTCTGTCCCCACATTGGTGGGTTGTCCCAGAAAATGAACTGAGACGTGGTTGGCAAGAGCATGGAAGTAAATGCTTTGAAATGAGTTGTACAATGAAACTCATAATTTCTGAAAACTGCTATGTTTTTTCACTAACAAAAGCTGAAATTAAATTCTGGGGAAACAAAGGGAAACTAAAGTCAACATGAGCATGACGCCATCCAAAGAGTGTACAACATCCTGTGGCTGGGTAGAAGGCCAACAACAGGTTCTGGTTTATAGGGCTCAGTTAGACTCTAACAATCAGTGCCTCCTTCTTCAGGATTCAACACCTTCCAGCTACCACAATGTCCTTCCAGTTTCCACTTGCCATTTTCTTATCAAAAGTAAATGAACAATCTTCTAGAAAGAATTTTCAAGAGGCGTTTATGCCAACTGCCTAATGGCACATGGAGCCTTTACTATTTCTGAGTGTACACAGGAGACGGGGTTACATAAATGTTTTGCCATTTGCTACTACCCCTCAGGGCCTGACTAAATGGTTCCTGAAGGAATGAGCATCACACCATTGCATGGCTCAGCGGCTTCTTACTCACCCACGTTCGGATCAGTCCCTTTGCTTCAGAGCACTGGCTAGTAACTCCAAAGCAGTAGCAGCTGCTGCAGCCGAGTGGGTTCTTGGCATCTAGTCCAAATGTGCCAGGCTGGCACCTGTCACAGTGCACACCTTCCACATTCACCTGAAGAAAGAAGAGCATTCCTCAGGGCTCATTGTAATCCTTATAGGAGAAATCAGCTCCAGAACAGGGGACAGCAACACAGTTCTTTTTCTTTTTTTTTTTTAATTAGATATTTCCTTTATTTACATGTCATATGATATCTCCTTTCCCAGTTTCCCCTCTG
>NW_022196902.1:19816452-19821556 GCF_008632895.1 Mastomys coucha
AAAAAAAAAAAAAAAAAAAATAAAAAAAATCCAAAAAGCAAAAATAAAAATGAAAACAAAACAAAGCAAAAATACCCCTGTTCCCTCCCCCTCCCCCTGCTCACCACTCCACCCTCTCCCATTTCCTGGCCCTGGAATTCCCCTACACTGGGGCATAGAACCTTCACAGGGCCAAGGGCCTCTCCTCCCACTGATGACTGACTTGGCCATCCTCTGCTATACATATGCTGCTGGAGTCATTAGTCCTACCATGTGTACTCTTTGGTTGGTTTAGTCCCTGGGAGCACTGAGGGTACTAGTTAGTTCATATTGTTGTTCATCCTAAGGGGCTGCAAACCCTTTAGCTCCTTGGGTCCTTTCTCTAGCTCCTTCATTGGGGACCCCGTGCTCAGTCCAATGGGTGGCTATGAGCCTCTACTTCTGTGTTATTCAGGCACTGTCGGAGCCTTTCAGGAGACAGCTATATCAGGCTTCTGTCAGCTAGCACTTGCCGGCAACACATTTCTTTTTCATTAACAAAAACCAAACAAATGAATGACGAATGTGCTACTCATGTATACCTCAAATGGTATTTTGAGTTCACAGGCATGTCAGGATTGCCTAGAAGTTTAAAAGGTACCTGATTCCTAAATGAATCTGTTTCTGAGGATACTGTATACTGTTTGTGAGGTCTAAGCTGTGCATTTTTTACAACTCTGTTGTGAACAATAAAATTTTCAAAAGCAAATGAAACCAATGATTCCTATCTGTAAAAAAACCCTGAAATTTCATGTTTATATATTTGCTATCATATAATGTATATGTAACATGCAGCAAATATAACATATGGACATAATAGAGTGTGCATGTATGGAGCATGATAATCTGCTTAATTAGGGTCTTTCATATAGAGGCTATTTTCTTAAATTCAAGATCATGTTCACCATGGCTTGTTTACTCCCCAGGTTTAAGCCTGGGTTTTCTCTGACTTTCTTGGCATCGACTTTGTCTTGAAAAGCTATCTGTGACACTGTTTTAACCACATTTATCCTGGGATTGATTTTTTTTTCAGGAATATATAAAGGACAAAAACCATCCCTCTTACCCAGTTTAATTGGCTGCTTTTCTACACCATTTAACAGTTTTAATGAGGGCTGAAATCTTCACATAGTTATGCACTGTTTGTAATGTCAGTGTTCGCATGTGATGAAATTTTACTGAATTTACATAGGAATAAATGCTTTAGTGTGCAGTGGCTGCTGATTAACCACAGGAGGAAGGGTTTGTGAGAAGCTTGCTTATCAGCTGTGGCTTTTCTCTGACTGTGCCTGAAAGACTCCACTGCCCGCTGTGCAGACCTTTCTTTAAGCAAGAAGAACACAGAAGAAAGCACCGTCAGTCACTGTGGAACATATACCCTCTGTACTGACTGGAAACAAGCTTGCTTTTGGGTTAAAAGTTGTTCTTGAAAAGTGGCATCTGTGTGCCAATGAGCATGTATCAAGAAAACCTGGGTTTGGCCATGAATATTTGTTTGCATTGCTTAATGGGGGAAGAATAGAAAACAGTGAATAAAAGTAAAACTGAGTGATGGAGTGTTCATTGAATGGAGGCTTTCTTTGGAGCAGCTCAGTCATCCATACCTTACAAGTGCACTGTCCAGTTTGATCACTACAGGAGCATTTCTTAGTCTCTGAATCACAAGTCGTGGCATCTGTCCCTGGAAGGAAGCAGTCACATAGATTGCAGAGAGGATAGTTCCAGTGACCTCGGCTGCACTCGGAGCATTTCATACCAGAGAATTTTGGATGACAGCTGCACTGGCCCGTGTTTACATTGCACTGTGAAGCCAAGGATCCCACAGTGCTGCAGTTACAAACCTGTGGAAGGGAAAAAAGCAGCAACTGCTGACGTGACTGCATAGAAAACACTTTAAAATCTTAATCCTAACATTTCTCTTCCACTATGCATATATGGAGCACATATCTATTGTATCCTTTATAATGTTGAAATTTAGTCCTTTGGGACACATGAGTGAACACAGCATTTAAAAGCTCCCTGCATGTAGAAAAATGGATGATACTTTAGAAATCACAATGCCATGTGATAAGAAAGAAAATGTAGGCTTTGATTTGTTGTTTTGTTTTAGTCTAAGTTATTTTACGTTGCATTGTTTATTTTGGATGTGCACCAATGTGTGAGTAAGTACGTGTGCATGAGTGCTAGTGAGTTTGTATGTCTTCTCGTAGGTGCATATGGCAGAGGTCACCCTCAAGTGTCCTTCTTCAACTTTCATCCATCTTATTTTTTGTGACACTGTCTATTACAGGAGCTTGTGTATCGCCAGCCTGGCTCCGTAGGTTCTAGGGGTCAAGGGTCTGACCTCGTGCTTGTGTGGCAAGCATGTGACTTACTAATCATCTCCTCAGCTCTGATAACAAACGATTTTCCTGTCTCTTCATCACTATGAAGTGAGGAGACTGGAACAGCAACTGCCCTGGAGAGTTCTTAGGGCTAATGAGATGGCTCAGTGGGCAGAGAATAGTGCTAGCATATAGGCCTGATGATCTAATCCCACAAGCTGAGAAGAGACGGCTGCCTCCATGCTCATGCTATGTATGGCACATGTGTGCCTGTGTGCATGCACACACACACACACTCAAAAAACAGTCCTTACAAAGTTATTTTACACTAGCAATATGCAGTGTGGTTATTATCATATTACAGATATGCAATCTTTCTCCTTTTCTTTCCTTCTTCCTTCCTTCCTTCCTTCCTTTCTTTTTTGGCAGGTTGGAGGAGGATATTTTTCCCTTTCCATTTATTTAATTGCACTAGGCACAACATTAAAACAAGAACAAAACATACTGCATGGATCAAAAAAAAATTAAAACAAAACCAAAAGCAAACAACCCCTTTCTATATTGTATCCCTTGCTTCTGAATATAGAACAAATTAACTTTAGTAATTAAATTTAATTAAAATTGAAATATAAATAAGCTATCAAGAATTTGAAAATTGATTATGTGCCTGGAACTATATGAACATTTTCACACTCTCAACCCCACTCACAAACATTTCATTTGACTTTCACACAAATTCAGTAAAAAAGCAGGATTTTGTAGTCATGTGATAGCTAACACTTGTATAGTATCAAACTTATGTGTCCAGACCTATGCTTCACTTACACCAAGCACTTATTAGCTATAGAGCCTGAGGCAGGTTAATTCAGCCCCTCATGCATCAGATTTTCCTACGCTCAAGAAATGATACAGTACCCAACTCATATAGAGATTCTGTGAGGATGTCTTGAATATTAAAGGGAGTCATTTTTGTTATATTTCACAGATAATGAAAAAGAAGTTGTAAGAGATTTTCATACTTGCCCAATCACAGTTAAGTGGCAGGACAGAGACCTGGATAAGCACGTTCGACAGAAGGGTACAGGATAGTAAGAATGTAAAAGAGAAAGCCAGCTATATCTTTCCCTAATTTAGAAGTGGGATGTAGGGATACTCAAGACTATCCAATAGTAAAACGGGGCATGAGCTTCCAACTCAATGGAGTACATTGTTCCTAGAGAGAGGAATGAGGCAAGAAGGAACCTTCTAACAAAGTTTCTAACATAGAGAATAAACTATTGTCTTGCTGTGATGACTAATCTTGGTTGTCAACTATATTACATCTTGAATCAAATAAAACCCAAGCTCTGTGTGGGCTTCTATTAGACTATTGGAAACAAGAAGACCCACCTTAAATCTGGGCTGTGCATTGTGGCAGCCCGCCTAGATGGGCATGGAAGAAGGAAGCTTGGCTTTTTGCCTGTTTGCAACTCTCTTATTCTGGCAAGTTCAACTATCCTGTTGCTGAGTCATTTCTTTGCTGATATTAAAGCTAGATTTTTTGGCATTCTAGTGTAGACTGAAGATGAGCAGCTCTCCAGGAAATGGCCAGGACTCCAGAACCAGAGTGAGACTGCTGAGTCATCGGCCTCCTGGACAGAGCAACTACAGGAGTAGTTTTTCCCTGTGATGCAACTATTCCCTGGATTACCTGGAACAAATTCTATAAGCCAACCTAATAAATCCCCTCTTAATATAAATATGCACTCATATTCATCCTACAAGTTTTATCCTATTGGAGAACCCTGATTAATACAAAGACTTTCATATAACTCGCTGTTAAAGAATATCCAATGTAGAATGAACTTTCAAAATTGGAATGCTTTAGTTATTCACAGGAAAAAAAAAACTTTTTTTTTTTTTTTTTTGGCCAATTTCACTTAGTATGTGTAGACATGCTTAAAATAACCAGGAAGCAAATAATGATATGGTATGGAAACTATAATCATGGAGTAGATTTTAAAAAGTTCCATAGAACATTCCTATTTTTAGATAACAAAAATATAAAATATCTTCTAACCAATTTGTTGTATACAATCAAGTAACGAGTTCTTGAAATGTTGCTAACAGTCCAAATAGACCTTGGGATAGGACTAATCTAGAAGTTTATTTGACAAGTTACTGTGGGAATGACTGAGACAATAAGCTGTATGTTTAGATAGCACTGTACCCAATATCAACTGTAAAATAAATTAGATATAATGTTTGATTAGCAAAAGAGGATTGGTTCTCCTTTCCTCTATGAGTGAATGATGACAGGCTTGATATTCTCCTATGTAGGCAGCTCAAATCACACAGAGTGATTCTCCATGGCAAGAAGAACAAGAGTCTTGAAATCTCAAATTAATATTGTTTAAATAATAGTCACCCAAGTAGAATGTATGCTCATAAATAATTTCTAATAGCCACATGGATTTTTATAAATCCTCCTAATAGAAAAATGTGCACTTACTCAGAAATTTAGATTTTTTTTTTAGATATTTTCTTTATTTACATGTAAATTTCTCCTTTCCCAGTTTCCCCTCCAAAAAACAAAGAAACAAACAAAAATAACAAAAGCAAACCCCTGTTGCCTCCCCCCTCCCCATACCATCCATCCTACCCTCTCCCACTTATCAGCCCTGGCATTCCCCTACACTGGGGCACAGAACCTTCACAGGGCTGAGGTCCTCTCCTCCTATGGAGGATCGAACTTGTAATCCTCTACTATACACATGCTGCCA
>NW_022196902.1:19821566-19821832 GCF_008632895.1 Mastomys coucha
TCCCTTACTGCTTTTAAAATTCTTTCTTTTGTGCATTTGGTGTTTTGACTATTATGTGGTGGGAAGAATTTCTTTTCTGGTCCAGTCGATTTGGGGTTCTATAGGCTTCTTGTATGATCACGGGCATCTCTTTCTTTAGGTTAGGGAAGTTTTCTTCTATAATTTTGTTGAAGGTATTTACTGGCCCTTTAAGTTAGAAGTCTTCACTCTCTTCTATACCTATTATTCTTAGATTTGGTCTTCTCATTGTGTCCTGGATTTCCTGG
>NW_022196902.1:19822372-19838253 GCF_008632895.1 Mastomys coucha
TGATTTTTGGTGTTAGATGTTCTTAGTGTCTCTGACTAGAGCTTGTCCTGTCCCTGCCCCCCTGCAAGTCCTCTGATACTCATGGGGCCTGTGCCTCCCGGCTGGCTGCTCCCATCTTAGAGACTCACTGGAGAGAAAATGGCGGCTCTCATCTGAGTCTCTGGGTTAAGGCACTCCCTGGAGGTTGGCCCTCCACTTGCAGGAAAGGGGCAGAGAAGGTGCTGATCCACCTCTGTCACTTGGAAGCTGAGAGGATCCTGTCCCTGCCGCCCTGCAACTCCCCTGCGACTCGTGGGGCCTGTGCCTCCTGGCTGGCTGTTCCCATCTTAGAGACTCCAGAAATTTAGATTTTTAAAACAATATTTCAACATAATAAAATTCAAATGAACCTTCATTCAATATAATGTTTATTCAGTGACTAGTAAAGAATACCCCCAGATAACTTTTATAGACACTTTTATAGAATCAATATCTGCTTGATTTATATGCTGACTATAAAAAAATCAGCTTTAATTTCAAGAATTGCATCATAAGTGTTTGTCGAGAGCATGCATTCCCATGAGTTTTTATTTTTTAAATAATTCCAAGTAACAAAGTAGATACTTGGGTTTGACTTTAAAAACTCAGTTAGAAACTTAGACTGCTGTTCGCACTCAACAAAATCTTTCATTTTTTAAAAGGTAGCACTATAGATTTTCAAACCAAATAATACGACGAGAAGCAAGGAAAGGAATGTCCTGTCCACTGTTTGTGATTCCTAGTAACACATGGAAGCCAGATGTCTTAGCTTGCTTAAACACTTATCAGTACTTTAGTTCTTTTTGAGGTCAGGGCATTCTAGGGCAGTATTCACCTTATGTTAAATTTTTATGAATTCTTTGAGAATTTTGAATAAATGTATTTTTATCATATTCACTCTCAATCTTCCGTCTGCTAACTCTTCTCAGACCTACTCTGTATGGTATGTTCTCTTTTTAGTTTATTAAAATAACCCATCATCTCTAATTTGTGTTGATAACATGCTTCTGTTGTGGGCCAGCCTCCAGAGCATGGACAGCTTATGAGGAGTCACGCCTTAAGGCTGACCCTTCCTCACCAAAGCCATCGATGGCAGTCTATATCTGCTCCCTTGGAGGTGGAGGTGCAGAACTCTTCCCTTTTACCATGTAAAGCTGCTTTAGATCACTCCATCAAGAATATAGCCTGCCTGTCAGAGGACAATGTCATGGTGCTAGAAAGACAATTGTTTGTTATCTGTCACATTTCCTTATTCCCAAACTCAGTGTGACTGATTGGAACAATCTTATCACCTTTTAAAATGCCGTTATTGATGCTTCAAACCCAGTAGATTCACTTTAGATCTTACCTGAACCTATTACATTTCACACACACACACACACACACACACACACACACACACACACACTAACTTATCCACTTATTTTTAGAAACTAATTCTGTACTTAAGTCATTAAATTATAACAGCAAAGCACAAGAAGAATGCATTTAGACACTGAATAATAAAGCAATGAACTGTTATTTCTGAGAAAAGAGAAGGAAATGAGGCTGTGAGTAGATGCAGCTTCTAGGCTGTACCACTAGAGAAAAAGCAGACCAAGCAAAGGCCCAGCAAACAGCTGAACTGAGAGACAAGCAGTACTTGTTTTGAAAATCCAAAGAAGCTAAAATGTATAGGGGCAAGCATAATGTGCTCAGATTGGGAACTCTGGGATATGCAGAATGTGTGAGGCTGAGGTTGATGCAGATGTGCACAGGGAAGAAATGTAACCATGCTGGGAGAAAGTGAAGCAATGAAGACATCTAGGAAACACTTTTAGACCTCACAGAAACCTTAAACCATTTAATTGTTCTGACTAACTTGGAAGAAACTCAACAAGGCTTTGGCTTATCAGAAGGGTTAGAGGGAGGCTCACTTGCCATGGGCTTAAGGTTTTGTAGCACCTTCCCTATGAAAATATATAAGCAAGACTCATAAAGGTCAAAATGATCAGCAAATAAACAGTGCTGGGTAAATCCCAACACTCTTTCTTTCATTCTTTCTTCCTTTCTTTTCTTTCTCTCTTTCTTTCCTCTTTTTTTTTTTTTTTTTTTTTTTTTTGGTTTTTTGAGACAGGGTTTCTCTTTGCAGCCCTGCCTGTCCTGGAACTCACTCTGTAGACCAGGCTGGCCTTGAACTCAGAAATCCGCCTGCCTCTGCCTCCCAAGTGCAGGGATTAAAGGCATGTGCCACCACTGCCTGGCATACCAATGTTCTTTAAAAGAATACAACATAACCTACAATAAATTGTATTGAAATATCCAGAAAATGCTGGGAATGAGAAATACAGCTGGAGGGTTTATGATAAGATCCATTCCTTGCTATAAAACTAGTAATTAAGACACTGAAATATTCAGAAAATTAAATAAGGAAATAGAAAAGTCCAAAAACAATGAACATGAGACCAGTTACTCTAATAAAGGAATCAAGTTAATTTGATAGGGAGTCTTTTCAACAAATACTGTTGGAAAAATTAGACATAAAATGTAAATTTAATTTCTTCACACTAGATAAAAATTGATAGTAAATGTGAAATGTGGATCTAAAAGTTAAAAGATAAAATTATAAAATTATTTGCTTGCAAAGAAAACAAAAAAGGAAATCTATAGGTTTAGGTAAACAAATTGTTCCAAAGAAAAATATAAGAAACCAAATCTAGAAAAGAAATGATACAAACTTGTTCCCACATATAAAAATTAGATGAAGACCTGGGCAGTGATGGCACACGCCTTTAATCCCTGCACTTGGGAGGCAGAGGTAGGTGGATTTCTGAGTTCGAGACCAGCCTGGTCTAGAGAGTGAGTTCCAGGACAGCCAGGGATACACAGAGAAACCTGTCTCAAAAAAAAAAAAAATTAGATGAATATACTAAGTACAAAGCCAGTTATATTCTTGGCTTATGTGTATGCATGTCATATGTGTGTGTTAAACAATATATATTTAAAATATACAAAACTCTTATAATTAATTTTAATGGAAAATGTTCTGAGAAGAAAAGTGAGCAAACGATTTGTAACAACTTCTTAAAAGAATGCACATAAATGGCAAATAGTTAATTAAATAAGCAACCCAATTCCCACCATTGTTTTGCATAAAGAATTGCAAAAGAGAAAAGCAGGAATACATAACAAACTAAATAACTAAAATTAAAATAGAATTGTCTGTGTTGGCAAAGATGTGGGCTATTCTTAAGAGAAATTAGAATTTATGGTTTATGAATATACTGCCAACTCCCATACTAATGTTCATAGCAAGGTTACTAATGGATGCTTCAAACTGCCTATCAATAAAACAAATTTACAAGTTCCAGTAGAATATACAATATATTATTACTATCAAGCAAGTAAATAGAACAAACTTTGGGTATATGCAATAGAATGGATAAACTACAAAAGCATAACACTAAGGGACAGAAGGCCAATCAAATTCTCCTCGAGGTAAGATAAAAAAATATGGAATATTATCCTATTTTCATAAAGATGAGGAAATCTGTAAACTACACTAGTAGAAAACAATGCAGTGGTACCAGGAGGTGTGAAGGCCAGCTGATTTACAAGTAAGTGACACAAGGGATTGCAATTGTTGGTACAGACTCATCACAATGTAACTAGATGAGTTTAAATCTCATTTAATAAGTGTTTCACAAATAAGTTGTACATAACAAATAACCAAGTAAGTCCTGAATACTTCAGTTTCCTGAAGTTGCCCTTTTCCCATGACTCCTATAGGAATATGTGTGTCCTCTTCTAGCCTGTCCAGACTAGAGCCAGGAAGTCATCCTTAAGCCTTCTTCCTGGGTTCTCCAAAGAAGAGGGTTCAGAGAAGTTTAAGATGTCTACACTGAAGCTCACACGACAACTTCATTGAATCCACAGGGTCCTGCTATGGCATCTTTCATGAATATTTCTATAGCGGTCTCATGGCTGATTCTTCCCTGTTGATACTAAGCAAGAGTCTTGTTATAACATTTTCTATAGTCTATCCTAGGGGGCTGTTATAACATTTTCTATCCCTGGGGAACGTGAGGATATTGGCAGCTCAAGGTAGTTTGTTTGGCTCTTCAGACTCCTTTTAATCACCTCTTAAAAATTAAAATCAAGTTAATTTGGTACAATTTTTACAGCATTTTTGGAAATTAATGTTTTAATCTCTTTTATTTTATAGCTGATTTTATTATATCTAAGAATGAGATAGTTGTTTGGGATTTTATTATAGATTTATTTGTCCTTTTCCTTCTACTCTTGTAAGTATTATAAATTCCATTAATAAATGTCTCTCTCATAGTAAAATAAAAAATAATGAGCTATGTTTTTAAGATACTCTTTGATAATTCTGTTATTTGGTGAGATGATATTGGTTTGACATACACAGTGAGAGACCTCAGCTGAATGAAAACTGTAAGACAATTACCCACTTACCTTACAGCCGGTGACGATGCTGTGACCCCAGGTGTTGGGAAGGCACTCAGAACACTTCTCCCCAGTGGTATTGGGAGGGCAAATGCATTGACCAGTTTTTGGGTCACAGTTGTTGCCCAGATGAGAACAGTCACAAGCTTCACAAGGAAAAGAGGGAAAGCCTAGATGAGTCACGGAAAGGTAGAATTCGATAGAAGATGCCAAATTCTTCATGTGTTGATTTGTTCCTTTCTATTTTTAATGCTATGTTTAACGATCCATGAGTATGGGAGGTGGCTACCTTGTTATTTATACCATGGTATAGTATGTTTCACAAAAGTGTCCCATCAATAAATATTCCATTTTCTTTTATAATTTCAAACTTTTAGCACTTTCATGTTTTCTATAAGTAAGACATGTTACCAAATTACCTCTTCCCTCTTAACTTTTATGTAGATACTATAAAATATAATGTTCTTTTTCAGAGATATATTTTATTTATTGATTTGTAGAAGCTGATTGTTCTTTAATTAGAACAACTGCCAGGAGCCTCTCAGCCTGGAGAGGGTAGTAGTCGAGGATAAAGTAGGCCTCTGCTGTGGCTTTAAAGTCTCAGGGTCTCAGGACATTCTAGCTCTCTGTACTAAAGTGCTGACGAAAACTTTTGAAAAATACTAAAAAGACCA
The DNA here is from genome assembly GCF_008632895.1 of Mastomys coucha. NCBI lineage: Eukaryota > Metazoa > Chordata > Mammalia > Rodentia > Muridae > Mastomys > Mastomys coucha. Next base: position 19,827,514 of record NW_022196902.1, read on the forward strand.
TCCTTGCTCTTTCTAAGGGTAAAAGGCTGGTGGGTTAGGCAATTGATACCTGTAGCCTAACAGTAGGGGATTAAGTAATGTGGCCTTTGTTCTATCTCAGCAGGAACTGGGCAGCTCTTTCTTCCTGCTGGTTTGGAAGTTGCAGGAAGAAAAGGGGGCATTCTGAAAAGTGATTATAGCATTTATTACTAAGTTGTAAAAATTTCCTGTGAAGGCTCTCTAAGAAACGGGAAAGCTGAAAGGTCCTAAGCAGGGCAAGGGGAAAAGCCCTTTTCTTCTCCTCTTTGTCTAGGAAGTGTTCTGTCCACAAAAGCTCTTTTCAGCTCTGGGGCTCCAGCTCTTCTCCCCATCCTCAGCACTTAAGCATTTTTCAGAATACATGATCACATGGTAAACGTTCCTCACAAGTTCACACAGAAATCAAGCCATAAGCCGAAATGGAAGTTTATAACAGAGAATGTTTACATGCATATCCATTAGAAGTAAATATCTGGCTAAACATTCGTCACCTGTCACAGGTTCAACTAGGAGTTAAAAAACATAATTAAGTTATTAATGAAATTTTGTATGATAAACTCAGTCAATATTTATCTTCTATCCTAGCACTTATAATAAATCATTAGTTCCCTTTTGATGATCTTTGGTTAATTGTTTAACAACCTCTTGGAATGTGCTCTGGTTACTATCTAAGAGCAAAATGACTGCTGACACATGAGAGACTGACAGATTTCTCATTGCAGTTTTGACTATCAGAAAAGGACCTAACAGCAGTCCCACTCTAAAAGAGTTTAATAATCACAGATATAGTTTTAGGAATTCTTATCGGATTATCATTAAGAATTAAGAAGTCATCTATTTGTCTATATAGCATCACTACAAGACAGTACATATTCATAGATCTGCAGAGATCTGCTCAAAAGGGATGGGCTAATACCTAGTGATTGTTATATATGTTTAATAATAACAGGAAAAGCATATTAATAGCAGGAATATTTCCTAAAATGAATTCTATTGAGCCTTGTCTACAGAGCAAATCTGTTGCAGATTATAATCTGAAGCAAACCATCTCGGGAAGATCACCTGGTAGTTATTAGCTTGTCCTATGATGGCTCTTGACAAACAATGAGAGGTTTTAGTCTCTCTACAGGAATGGATACTTGTGCACTGTGGCCCAGGGACCTTTCAGTTTTACGGGGCAGAAAAGGGACTCTGGGGTGGAAGATTCCATCTAAGGTCTGGTTCTCTACAGTCTCAAAGCTGTAAATCCTGAAGGAACTGGATATGTTGGCTTTATTGTCAGGAGATCCCTAACTACATAAGGGTGGTAGTAACATGTCAGCTTCTTGGCTCACATGAGGCTTTTGGGCCATCAGCCCTTTATTCTATACCTCAAGAGAATAAAAAGGGAAAATGAGGCTCCAGGCTGTTTATTGCTGATAGGGCAGAGTCAGGTTTTTAGGGTCTGTCCAATGGTCTAATGGGGAAAGGGTAGTTGATTTTATATGTTTATTTCAAGTTTACTTCTATTCTTCTTTGCTATAAAAATTATTATTTTCTTCTAGATAATAACATATCAGATTTTATTAAAACAAACAAATGCAATACTTAAGTCCAGTGCATTGTGTCTAAGTTGCAAATAATATAGTGTATTTCAGTTTTATATATATTTGAAAATAATTATATTATAAAACTTTTAAAGCAAATTATTTCTAAACTTTCTTACTACCCAATTTAGTTCTCTAATTCCCAAGTTTTCTCTCACCAAAGATGAATTATAATACTATGAATTTCATACTTATTGTATTTATCAAAGAAGCTAAGAATTAAGTTTGAAAAGATATTCAAAGCCTATCATGAGAAATGATGCATGCCATTTACTGTGTCAACTTGATCCAACTACTAATAGTACAGTTAAACATAGAACTTAACAAAATAAATTATTATAAGACAAGAAATAAGAATACTCAAATTCAAATTGAAATCCAGTGTTGTGTGATAGCTTTTTAACTGGTTAGCCAATGGCTAAACTATTTTAACTGATTCAATTTAGGTAGTTGATTAATTTAAAATTTAAAGTGTCATATTTATCATCATTCAATATGAGCTGTGAATGTTTAGCACAATACTTGACATAGAATAAGGGCTACATAAATGCCAGTGGTTATTGATATTGGTTTTGCCAATGAAAAGCTGGTAGTTTTATTATATATGACATTCATTAAAAAGAGAAATAGCATTATGTTTAAATTTATGTGCTAAGAAACATGTTGGTACATCTGAATCATTACTTGAAAATAGAAATTCTCTATGTACAACTTTGGTGTAATCATAGAAAGATCTGAGCAATGAGTTAGTTTTCTCTGCCAAAGCATAATGTGTACTACAATTAAAACTGTTAATAAAGATAATGACAAGAAATATACTTATAGTCGGCATCTCTCATCATTATTCTAAAGCCATTATTAACTCAGTGAATTCCTATGAATGCTCTTGATGCAGATACTTTTTATATCCTTAGGTAAAAGCTGAATTTTGCAGTGGGAAAGCATAATCAAATTACATAGCCAATGTCATAAAATTAGTTTCTAATTGGGCCACCAGACACAAATATCCTCAGTTGTATACACGATATTTGGTATGAGTAATACTTATTTGTAAAGACTCCCCTGGATTCGGAATCACAATACCTTTCTAGCAGTGTCTACTAGGGAGTTTCTAATGACGCTAAATTAAGGGGGTAAAACTAACCTTGAATCATTCCATGGGATCCAAGATCAAATACAATAGGAAAGAGAGACAGTATGAATACCATCATTTATTCTCTTCTGAACAATGTGGCCTGCTGCTTTATGCTCTGGTCAACATGCCCACTCCACCAGGATAGAATATATTATCACGCTATGAGCCAAAATCAACCCTTCCCTAAATTCCCATTCAAACATTTAGAGACACGAAAAACCTATCTTATACACAATTATAATCTTACTAGTCTGATTTTTACTCCCATCTATTCTGTCTCTCTGGCTTACAATGCAATTGCATTTGACATTTTATCACCACTTGATCAATTTAAATATTCTTATTTTTATTAATAACTTTTGTTAGTAAATCTCTTTCAATATATAATAGGCCCTGTGCTGGATAATTCTTTTTTTGTCAATTTGACACAAACTAAGGCTATTTGGGAGGAGAGACCCTCAACTGAGAAAATGCCCCCACTAGACTGGCCTTTGGGCAAGCAAGTAGGGAATTGTGTTGATTGATGATTGATGCAGGTGAGCTCATTTCAACATGGATATTGCCACCTCTAGTCCAGTGGTCCTCAGCTGTAAGCAGGATGTGCAAGGCATGAGGAACAACCCACTAAGCAATATGCCTTTATGGCCTCTACATCAGCTCCACACTCTTGGTTCCTGCCTTGAGTCCTGCCTTGACATCTCTTAGTGATCAAGTGTTACCTAAATATTGTAAGCTGAAATAAACCCTTTCTTCTATAAGCTGCTTTGAGTCATGGTGTTGTATCAAAGCAATGGAATTCTTAACTTAGATAGCTTAGCCTTAATTTATATCATGTTAAAATATTAATGAGAATTGTGCTTACAGAGCAGAGTATTTTTAAGTGGTTCTTGATAATCTTTAGGGCGTGCAGATGTTAGCCTAGAGATCACACACAGTTCTTAGAAGATCTTTACCACATTGCACATGACTTAAAATGGCTTTCTGATAAAAGCCATATGCCTAAAATTCAGGAGATAATCTGAAAGATAGTGGTTCTTTAAATCCATTGAAGTGTTATTTTGATTCCAACATAAATTCACAATAATGGTCAATGAAACATCTTAAAATCTAGCACTGGGATTGTGAATGAAGTATAGAGGAAACAGCTGTCAGTCAATGAACTTAGCAAACAGAGGTGCAACTCATTTTTGTGGTTGTTGGAATAGCATAAGTTCTAAATTAGTGATATATAAATCAAAGCTTATTTCAATCTACTTTCTCATTTAATGTGCTAGTGCGTTGTGTGTGTGTGTGTGTGTGTGTGTGTATGTGTGTGTGTGTGTGTGTGTGTGTGTGTGTGTGTGCGTTCAATTCATGATTTGTGAGAAAACTCTGGCTAGATATAGGACATTCTTTCAGGCCATCATGTTAGAAACTCCAATCTGCATTTCTCCATGAATTAAATACTAAGATCCAACTTGTTTCTCTCCTAGAATGTCAAGGTTTCTGAGGCAGCTTTGATACAAGTATGGTTTTTGTACTAGAAAAACAAACAAACAAACAAAAATCCCAAGAACAAACTTCTTGGTCCCACTTTGTGGTAGGAGAATTTGAGATGTCTTGGTTTGAAAGAGAGTGCAAGCTAAGATTGCACTGGCATAAAGCACTCTGAACATTTGAATTTCAAATGGTAGCAGTCATGGAAATAGAGGGGACATCTGGATCAGGATCTGCTGATGGCTGTTCAATACTTGCAAGCATAGTTACATGCAGTGTTCCCAACTTCACTGTGTTCTGTTAATTATTAAAAAAATAACATAATTATTATTTTAAATGTGCTGCATTGCATATTTGTTTTCCACATGCATTTTCTTTAGCAGATCAAATCATTATAAGAGCTAGGACTATAAAATCCAAGAATGAATGTACAGGACATTAGTTTCATTTACAGACCTATGCAGCCTCCTTCTTGGAAGTTGAAGTAGCCATGGGCACAACGGTCACATTTCTTTCCTGCTACTCCAGGCTGGCACCAACACTGCCCACTCGCTTCACAGTCAAAGGACTTAGACCCAAAAGAATTGCAGTTGCAGGGCAGACAGCCCCTTCCCAGTTGCAGGCCAAAGGTTTCAGGCTGGCAGGGAAGAGAAAAGAAAGCTATTGAATCTCAGCAAGCTAGCTGATACCCAAAATCTAGCATGGGCGGTAGTGAAGAACCCATGGGTCACCAGACTCTGTGGTGGCATTGACAACTGTCTATTACTCTATAGATTTCTTTGTTTTGACAAAGTGGAAAGCATAGATATTTGGAAATGTTATCAAAATTGTATCAAAACAGGCCTGGTGTTTTATCTTAGTCTTAGCGGCCATTATGGTCTTCCTTGGTTCCAACACAATGTGCAATAGATAATCCACATTTCTGGCTTTAACTTAAAAATTTACTCACTTTACTGTTAATACACTAAACTGAATTACTTCTAAATTTTATGAACTTGTTTAAAATTTTTTCAACATTTAGTACTCTAGTCATTGAAACAAGTTTGTGAAGGAAGATGGATCAATTCATTATATTAGAAAGGCAAAGCCATGTGTTTGTTTTGTTTGTTTCATCCAAGTTTGCAGCTGTAGATCTCACACTGGTTCCACATCACCTGCCCACTGTGGGTTGTATTACCAGCTTTGAAGGCATTCTACGGATATATGTTATCAGGCCCATGATATGGTTTAACTATGATTGAAAGACTGGTGGATTCAGGAATCATCACTAGTGCTAGGAAAATGAAGAGCATATATCCTACTTAACATATACTACTTTTCTTTTATAAATATAAAGTATGTCACATTATTATGGCATTTTAATCTGGAAAATTACTCTCAGTAATTACTTCTTTGTCAAAATAATTTCTATTTTGGAAAATTAGCCTTCATAATTACTTCTTGGTAAAAATTAATCTTTCCATTTATTGGGATTCACCCAAAGAGAAATGAATAAGCTTCATTAGATTTTTAATATTATTGTCAGCAGTATTAGAAATTTGAAAATTAAAATTACACCAAGAATTAGACTTAATATGACTAGCTAAGAATAGTTGTATTGTTTAAAATGTAAAATGAATTGATTGAATGTAATAATCATGTTAATTTTTCTGCTGGCTTTATTTTAAGTTCTAGTTATGATTCAAATTTATCATATTACAGTAACAATTATATAGCAATAAGAATAATAAATATTTTTAAGATTAAATTTACCTATAAAAAAGTAAAACATTCTTATTCATAATAATCATTTCAGTGTAAAACCCTTAACCTCAGAGAAATCATCAGAACAATGAGTAAATAACAAGCATGCTCACTACACATTGTTTACCATAGCATGCAATTGTTGCAACACTCAATTTTCACTGTTAGAGAGGCACTAAATAAATTACATTCTAATATACTGTTATAAAATGAGAAGCAATTAAGTAAAATCTATTTTGAAGCAGTTTTAATGATAAGAATATATTTATGATCCAATGCCAAGTAAAAGTTCTAAAAAGCAGCATACACATTTTCTAGACTATAATTTCAATGACATAATGGGCAGTCACACTCACACACCCACAAACACACACTCACACAGACACATACATCCAGAAACACACACACAGAGATGCACATTCAGATGCACGCAGAGACACAGATACACTCATGTATGCACTCACATCCCCTCACATACCCAGATGCACATACACAAACATTGGCATGCATGAGCACTTGAGTACAGATGGTGGAAATTACAAAGAGGATGTCAGAATCTTTGAAACATAGCTGGCTGTGAGCCACCCAATGGGGAAGAAACTTGAAAATGGGAAGTTTTTCTAATTTTGTGTCTGTAAGCGTGAGAATGTGTATCTTGTGTTTGGTGTGCACATGAGAAAACTCATTAGGTAGAAATTAGCAAATTGTTAGTTAAAATGAAGGTCAGGCTATGTTACTTACTAACCTTAAGTAATCATCTTCATTAACTGATTGCATTAGTTCTTAATTCCCCAGAAAACATCACTTTTGATACCTTAAGTCCCCTTCAACTAAATTCTTATTTGGTTTGACCATAGACGTGCTTTTGAAAATATTTGACTTTATGTGTTCAAGTGTTTTGCCTGCATGTACGTGTGTGCTAGGCACAACATTGGTGCCTAGTACTGCAGAAGCCAGAAGTTGGTGCTGGATTCTCAGGAATCGGGAACGTGAGTTACAGAAAATTTTAAATTAGGTACTCATAATCAATCCTAAGTCATCTGGAAGAGCAGTCAATGCTCTTAACTGCTGAGCCATCTTCCTAATGACCACAGCCATGCTTACTGAAAACTTACACACTAAATACAATTTTAAAAGCATAAAACACCAATTTTTAAAAGTTAAGCTTTGTCAGGCATTGTCTAATTTTTGCATTTGCAGTTTGCACACTTAGTGACCAGTTTGCACACTTAGCGATCAAAATTATTTGATAAAATATCTCCAACACAATTCATCTGCAGCGCAGGAACACAGCATGCTCATATAGTCATGCAGCGCCTACCTGCACAGGGGCCCGATAGGCTCCCCTAGGGCACCCGCTGGAGCCGGAACCCCACCTCCGAGGAGACCCCAGCACCTGTTGTGCTGTCCATGACCGCTCCTCCTGATGGTGCACCTGCCTGCTGAGGCTGCACTGTTTTCCTACAAAGCCTGATTTACAGACACATCTTCCTGTCACATCACACTGCGGTGACACAGATCCCAGGGGACTGCAGTCACAAGGCTCACAGAATTGCTTCACTGGGTCCCACCATGTACTGAGCTTTAAAACCCAATGGAGAGGAAAACAAGGAAACAGCAGAATGACTACATGGTATTATTCAAGAGATAGAGACAGGTATATTTTGATACGTCCTACCTTTAGTACCCAGCCTGAAAGTTACTTGATTGTTTTGAATAATGTTTCTACAGGATAGGAGCTAAAATCCACGGGTTCAATGCATCTGCCTTAGGCAGGGTAGGACCATCATTGTTCGAAGATTCAGAGAACAGCATTCCAATTGATGGGGTATTTTATTTTATCCAGCTGATACGTCTAAAATCATACTGAAAATGTTCACTAAATAGAATGTTTACTCACTGAAACTAACTTTTAAATAAGAGAACTTGAAGGGGTGGTATTCATTAACCACAAAAGGAGTTGCACATTACAACTTCCCCCAAAGTAAATTATTTTACTCTACATAGACTAGAATTAAACCAATGTTATTTGTTGAAGAAATACTTAAATTATAGCAATTACTATACAATTTTGGGAGTGAGAACATAGGTCAACTGCAATGTTGAGTTTTCTGTTTGAAAAAAATGTTTCAGTGAGTACATATATTTCATCTTCAGAAGTAAATAATTCTGACCCATTTGTTCAATATAAGTATGAAATCCATCATTGAAAGGATGTGGGGGTGATCCTTACCTTACACTCATCACAGTGCCGCCCCTGCACATTGGGTCTGCACTCACATTGTCCAGTTCTAGTGTGACAAATCTCTGAGAAGGAGCCATTGATGTTACAACGGCATGCTGCAAAACCGAGATACACAGGAGGTGAAAATACAATCTCACAGACTGCAAATATGGATCGGGCAGCCCCCATCCGAAATGCCTGTGACTAGAAGCATTTCAGATTTGAGACTCATATTAAGTTTGAAATATATGTGAAGGCTTCTCTGGTTGAACATTCCTAATGTAATAATACAAGATTCGAAGTGCTGAAAATCCATGTGAGAGTTGTTAAAGAGAACTGTAGCCATGGGAATATCAACAACTGAGTTCAGTATTAGAATGGCTTCTAATGCGCTGGATACTCTTTCAGGCATTCAACTTTTAATCCCTGCAACATCTCTACATATTGTAGACATGCTTGGCATATCATCCTACTGATGTATCAATATAATTGGTATTATTATCTTGAGACTAAAGACAATGAAGCACAAAGAAGCAATAATCTCCAATATCATGTGTGGGAACTGTTAAAGCAGGTCCCAGAATCTGCTTGAGACATGAAGTTCCCCATTTCCAGGCTCAAAGCTTTTACCTCTTCTTAGACACAGTGGGATGACATCTTTCATTTTATTACTTTTTTTGTTGATTTAAGTTTTATTGAATTACGATGAGAAAAGATACATAATTTCAGTTTATCTGAATTTGTTAACATTTAAAAACATATTTTAAGTAAATAGAATTACATCACATTTTTCTTTTCCTTTTGTATCTCAACTACTCCCAGAGACCCCCCCTTTCAATACCTGCAATACCTTTCTTTTTTTATTTTGTCATATTCTGTAAAATTTATAAAATATTGAAACAATAAAAATGAGTATTATAAAAGTTGCTTGATATAAAACAATAATCAATTGAACAGTCTTATGTAGATGCTTGTCTACAACAATACTGAAAATACATAGGTTTTTCTCAATATAAATTTTAAATAACTCCAAACATATTAACTATATATTTTAAAATAATACATTACTATTAGTTTTGTTAATAACATAAATAGATAAAGTCTTATTTTTTTGCACGTTTGTTTGTTTTGTTTTTAGTAGAGCTTAAAATCTTGGCTCTTATTGTGGTACAAGACCAAAATAAGAACAATTTTTAGATATTGTTCATTGTAATAAGGCTGTACTTCAATCACCCTCACATCACCAAAGGATTTTACCTCCATAGTAGCTAAGCTAAGAGTTGACAGTTCTGCTGTGCCAAGGAATGAATTGTAGGCATGATTTTTGGATACAGATGGTCAAAGCTTTTTGACTTGAGTTACTGTCTTCATTCTCTGCCAACAGAGAACAGGTTACATTCATTTAAGAAATGGTGTCTGTATTAAGGTAGTCTATCCACGAAGTCATTCATCAACTGTTTCAATGAACAATAGCTCTGCTTGGAGAATGGCAAAGGCATTAGCTAAGGATAAGAATCTGGTTCATTGGCTATGATGATTTTGAAAAGCATTCATCTCAGAGAAAGAGTAACTTATAAAGTCCTCTTCTTCAAAATTGATACAATAGTTAGAAACATCAAGCAAAGCAATCAATCTCACTCTTTGTTGTTCTTTTACAAGCCACCTCCCAAGTTAATTGTCTACATTTCTTTTGGCTGTATTAATACTTTTGGAATATGTAAGCTGTTCTGAATAACATAGAGTATAAAAATATCAAAGAAACAATACTACTAATAGAGAGGCTGAGATAGGAGAAGCATGATTTCAAGAACATTATGTGGTACACAGCAAGACACTGTCATGTACAGACAAGAAAAAAGTGTATATGGGTTGTACAGTATTGGACCCATTTCTCTAATTATCAAATTAGTAAGACCACCAGATGATAGCCAACAAATTTCTAATTCCTCATACTTTTGAATTTCAATCGATTAGATATGTTGATAATATTAATTTTCATATTAAGAGATATTAAGAAAAAGTAATTGTTATTTCCTGTTGTTTTTGTTGTTAGAGGTGGAATTATGTTTCTGTGGGTTTGTTGAAAGATTACATCCTTGTTTCTTCTAGGGTGTAGTTTTGCTCCATATGTTGTTTTTTTCCATCTATTATTCTTTGTAGGGCTGGATTTGTGGAAAGATAGTGTGTAAATTTTGTTTTGTCACATAATATCTTGTTTTCTCCATCTATGGTAATTAAGAGTTTTGCCTTGGCTGACATTTATGTTCTCTTAAAGTCTGTATGACATCTGCCCAGGATCTTCTAGCTTTCATAGTCTCTGGTGAGAAGTCTGGTATAATTCTGATAGGCCCGCCTTCATATGTTACTTGACTTTTTTCCCTTAGTGCTTTTAAAATTTTTTCTTTGTTTAATGATTTAGGTATTTTGATTATTATATGACAGGAGGAATTTCTTTTCTGGTCTAGTCTATTTGGAGTTCTGTTGGCTTCCTGTATGTTCATGGGCATCTCTTTCTTTATGTTAGGGAAGTTTTCTTCTATAATTTTGTTGAAGATATT